>NW_021633390.1:0-143362 GCF_004799145.2 Neltuma alba
TTTAATGATTTAACTTATGTGAAAATATAGGATATGTTTTGGTTGCCTTGCCATATACTAATGTACAAACTTTTGAGCGTTTTAATTTTAATAACTTCCATTTTAGGATTTTTTCTGATTTACACCCAATTTTTAATAACACCACGGATGGGTTTATATATTTATATATATAGGACCAATCTTTCTAAAAGAATTATGTCCAGGAGAGTATTTAGGATTAATAAGAATTTAAAAGGTTGCGTAATGGTCGGGTAATATAATTACGACTTTGAGGCTATAGTTTGGGCAAGTGTAAGTGGGGGTTGATTTGATTTAATGCTTTTGTCAACACTTGGTTGAAATATGTTGAATGTTCTGGACCTGCACGACCTTAAACTTTTTTGAGTCTCTAAGATGACAAACCTCCCACCGTCGAATTCATGAGAATAACCACACTTCACTTTGTAAAGTGGATTCAATCACATGTTCCTATTATGTGTGTGTATAGGAGTACTCTCAAATACTGCAGCAGGTTAATAATCTTTTGATTTGATGAATTATCGAACATAAATTGACTTTTTTTATTTGAGGAATTATTGAACACTAAATGCAGTACTTATTTTAGTAAGAATTCAAAACCATGATTTGTCGAGATATAAGAACTAACCTTTCTCGACATACTCAATCTTATTAGTTTACGCAATTATTTATTTTTTTGTAAAAAAAAATTGTAGGTAAAAGTTCCAACCTAATACACAAATCTAGTGAATTAAAAATCCAATGCAGATTGTTGGTTTTCCTTCAACTTTTTTTTTTTTTACTAGCACATGTATCTTTTTATAAAGTATTCTATTATTTAAACACTATCGAATATTAAATTTAAACATATCTCTCGATAAAAATTTTGAACCTTAGTTCGTTATCTCTTTCACCAGCCCAACTATTAGTTCCTTTTTGTTACTGATGAAAAAGAACACCCCATGCCCAGCTTAATTAGTGCAACAAAATTCTTTCCTTTTGTGGTACTAATGGTGTCCAGTTTTTCATCAAAGTTAATGTGGCCCAAAGATTTTGGGCCACAAAGTTGGGTGATGGGGCGAAATGGGCCCTGTTGAGATGACCCGTCTCCCCAAGCCTCCCATGAGATGCACCAATCTTCCATGCGTCGTCAACCAAGGCACAATAAACTTGTATGATTACGTTGGAATAGGATTAATACAATATTTGCTTTTATTTGTTCATCCTCTCTTGAAGAAGCTTAGAGCCATAGTGAGATTTGCACTGGCTTACTTTATTTATTTCATATTAATATAATGAAAGTTAAGGCAAAAAAAGAAATAAAAGATAAAGGCTTGGGGGAAGTTGTAATGTCAATCTGATAAGAAATAAAGAAATCATTAGAGATGTTGTTTTGATTTTTTTTTAATAAAGCAATGATTAATTTTTAAAAAATGGATGGCAGAAGGCGAGAAGTCAATGGAGGTGACGAGGTAATAATAGCCATGATAAGGATTCTAATTGTTATACAAATACTACTATTACTTAACTCCTTATAAATTCCAGTTGCTGGTTGAGTCTCATGTTCTAGTTTGGCCAAAAAAAAAAAAATCTTGTGCTATAGGATAAACCTTCGCTCCTGCTACTTCCGTTCTTAATACAAGACCTCATTTGATTTTTATGTTAATTCTAAATATAAAATCCCAATCCACTTCGTCTCTCATATTTATGTATTTTTTTTCTAAAGTAATCCTTCTAATAATGGTAGTTTTAACCAATACACTTGATTAGTAATGATATTTTAAGAAACTCAATACTTATTCATTACAAATAACTAACTTAACTTATTTTATTAATCTTCTCAAATTAGTTAACTAGTTCTTATAATTAGAATCGGAAGTAGTATATGAGAAATATGAAGAATCACAAAGGATCAAGAGAGGAATTCAAGGCATCTCTTTTAAGGTAGGATTCAAATATTAGTTTGTCATACCGTAAGGAACTAACCTCGTTTGCCCGAACTAATTCTAATGGTGTTATTAAGACTTTTTTATAATTAATTTTTTTTCCAAAGATGTTATAGTAAGCGGACAATCTTGAAGTGTGAATTGAAACATCGGGAGGCCGTAGGTAAGTATGTTATTTCCTCCAATGAGAACACATTCACAGAGGATCAGCCCAAAAAGCCCAAAAAAATAAAAAAAAGAGGGCGTGATCCGGTGTTGTGAAGGGGAACGAATGAATGGATTGGAAGGGTCCAGATGATGATTGATGATGCGGTGACTCGTGAGGGCATCTTCCGCAAGATATTCCCTTCTGCCCTCCCGCCTTCGCAGGAAGCCTCTGGAAACTTGGGACTTATGGTTTATTTTTCCCAAATTTCTTTGACCATAATTTTTCCCATTTTTATTAGCTTATTTTTTAATTAAAAAAAAAAGACATCAAATTTAAATCATCAAATCCCATATACGGGGGGGAAGGGACAGGTTTGGAGTTGCAGGCGGAGGCCACGTCACCACGGCCATATACTCCATTAATATTATTTCATATATAAATAATAATATTCCCAATTATCAGTTGTGGGCTCAAAAGAGTGGTCCCACAAGACAGGGTTCGGAATTCAAACCCATATTTCAATCCGCTTTAACCTTATCCCCAAGCTTTTCACGTGCGACCGACACCTGGCCCCCCCACGCGCCCTCCCTCCCGCGTGTCCCCACCCATAGGCCTACCGGCTGATGGCAACAAATTTTCTGAGCGCGCTGATGTTATCTTTTCAGGCCCCCGAAGTGGTAAGCGCGAGACACACAGTGTGACTGAACAAACAAGCCACCATCCTCCAAAGTCCAAACCCCCTATCCATTTTCATTCTCAACGGTTTCCTCTCTCTCTCTCTCTTCCCCCCACAAGCCGCCAATCTCCTTTAAGCTTTCTCCTTTCTTCTTCTGCTTCTTCTTGTTCATCCTTACAGATAACACCACCGTGCTGGAGCTCTAATGGCCAGTGATTCTCCCACCGCTGCTAAAGACGAGGTCCTCTCCGTTGAGCTCCCGGCTCCTCCTGCTTGGAAGAAACTGGTCTCTTTCTCTCTTCCTCTCCTTCTTTCTTTGATTTCTTCTGTTATCCCACTCTTACTTGTTACTAGCTAGCGTGTTATGCTTTCTCCACTTGCTTTGCTTCAATTCTGTTGTATTCCACTTTTACTTGTTACTAGCTAGTGTGTTATGCTTTCTCCACTTGCTTTGCTTAAATTCTGTTGTTGGCTTTCTGTTTTAAGACTTAAAGTTCTTTGCTTTACTTATTACCCGGTGATTCAATTAAGTCTTTCTGCTAGGATTTGGCTGCTTGCGATGGGTATTGCAATCCTACCATTAGGTTTCCCTTCAAATTTTGCTTGTTTTAGCCTTTTAGTTGCGTGCTTTTTTCTTTCTTTTTTTTTTTTAAAAGAAAGAGTTAAGAGACAAACAGACAAAAAAAGAAACCGGAAATAATAGCTAACTAACTTTCTTGGCAAATGGAATTTTTTACTTCTTTTAAAGGCTTCCTCCTTATCCACAGCTCGTGCACCTAACCATAACCCTAGAAGAAAAGTGAACAGTGGATGGCACACGATTTTCCGGGAAAATATTAGAATATTGAGAAATTAGCGTGACCTGGTGAACTGAGATAGTGTAGAAGAAGCTTTGATTGTTTCGCCCTTCGCATGGTTCTAGATGATTTTGACATTTCTTTCACACTGATTGGTTTTTGTGGCTGCTTTGAATCGACCCTTTTTGTTGTTGAATATTGGTTGAATTGGGGTGAGAGATCGAGAGATTCTGCAAGGAGGAAATTGCTGTACAGTTCTGACTATGACACTGAAAATATGTCGACAAAATTACGCCTTTGTGAATCGTATACAAATTTAAGTAAATTTTTGGTCTTGATACTGGTATTTGTGTTTAAAGATTAGACTTCTATTGAGATTTAAAGGACTTGTCTTGAAAATTTACCGAAGTTGAACTTCTATGTAACTTTTGGAAAAATATAAATGTATGCTAAATCAGGATTATAACTTTGAGCTTTAGATGCTGGTCAAAAACAACTTTGAGCTTTAGATAGAATTATGCTTTTTGAGGACTTGAAATCTGATATTTACAAAGCATTGGTCCTTAGATGTAATAATATCTTCAAATATTTATAATTTATAATTATAATTATAATTTTAAAATTTTATACCAGTAAAAAATACTGATTAACCGTATACTGTGTAAGAAATTTACGAATCAAGGCCTCATGTTAAATATTTTGGCCTATTCTTCGTAATATAACAGCAACTTGTAATTTGGGGTTTAGTGATTTTTCTGACTTAGTTTCCTTATTGCGCTCTGCCGCCAAGCTTACTCTTGCCATGGACTCTGGATTTAAATTTCCTTATGCTTAGTTTATTATTTTTTTTTTCAGACTAAATATGCTCCTTAAATTGCGGAGGAGTGATTTGTTAGGATCTAAACTAGCTCTCCTGTACTAATCTTGGGTTATGCAAAAGTTGTGTAAAGGACAGCTTGTGCTGTCACGTGCTTCCAGGCTTTTGTTTTGTTTTGGTTTTTTGTTTTTGAAAGAGTTAATATAATTTTTTGTCCGTCTTTGAAATTTCAAACTACTCTTCATTTAAAACATTAGTACCTATATTTAATAAAAATTTAGATTATTTTGTTTTTTATGAGATCAAAACCAAAATGACGATAAATTTGAGGAACTAAATATTAATTTTTTTTAAATTATCCATGATGTTCAAATTTCAAATTTACTATATATCCTCTATTGAGACAGTCACAAAGTGTGCTATTCTGACCCTTTTTTTCATGGAAAAATATCACACTGATGCTGGGTGGAATTCTTTATATGACATGCTTTTAGTTGCATCGTGCAGTTTTTCCCAAAGAAAGTGGGAACACCCAGGAAAAGTGAGATTGTGTTTGTGGCTCCAACTGGAGAGGAAATCAGCGGAAGGAAACAACTGGAACAGTATCTAAAGGCACATCCTGGGAATCCTCCTGTATCTGAGTTTGACTGGGGAACTGGTGAGACCCCGCGGCGATCGGCTAGGATCAGCGAGAGGGTGAAATCAACTCCCCCATCAGAGGCTGAGCCTCAAAAGAAGCGAGCTCGAAAATCATCGGGTTCAAAGAAAGATCAGAAGGAAAGAGAACCTGCTTCAGAAGAAGGCAAGGCAAAGTCTGGTGCTGAAGAAGAGCCCAAGGCTGCTGAGGCTCCCAAGGAGGAGGAAGAAACACAGCAGAAAAAGGAACTTGAGAATGGGAATGAAACGCAGCAAACTGAACAAAGAGATGACACTCGCAATAATAATACTGACGAACATAAGATGCAGAGTGATGCACAGGAAATCACCACGAGTCAAGAGAAAGCTGAGGAAGTTGCAGCATCAGGAGAAAAAGAAAAACCTGCTGGGGAAACTTTGAAGACTGAATCACAGAAAGAAAATGGTGTTACTGTAGAGGCAAACGGGGAAGCTGATGCAAAGAAGACAATAACTCAAACGGAGATGGGAATGAAAATTGGTGAGGAGAGGGTTGAGAATGGGAAAGTTAATGGCGATATGCACAGTGAAGCCCCTCAACAGCCGTCAGCCCACCCTGTGGCTTGCTGAAATGCACTGTACTGTGCTGTACTAATCTGTATTAGTAGTAGTGCCATTTTGACTTCTGTAATGCTGTTCCTGATATCTTGTTCGGACATCCTGGATCACTGGAGTCTCGTTTTTTTGTTCATTTGGGTTGTACCTAGGAAATCATTTTAGACATGTACCTCCTTTTAGATTAGGCTTTAGATCTTCCACAGTGCTTCTCTTCAGGCTGTAGACTGTAAAACTTCAGTGTTAGTCATCTAATTTGCACATGCATAGCGAGAAAAATGGTGGTTAAGGCCCTCATCACTCGCTCTCCTGCTGTAATGTTTTCTTTGGTATGGTAACTTTATTCTACTGAATCTGACTTTACCGTATATCAAAACGAAGCTTCCTGCTGGGAAGTGATTGAGTTCTACAGCAGTACGCGAATTTGAAAGCTCACTTGTCTGGAACAGTCTCTGATAGACTGATAGTTTGCAACATGAAACCGAGACATTTTCGCAGCTCGGAGAACTATCGTGTAGCGCGCAATTCATTGCTCAATGACCGTTGTCTGGTTTAGCTGTACAAAATTTACTTTTTCGATATGGAGCTAAGGATGCAATATGGGTCTGGGAACTTAAAAGAGCATGTATGGGCCTTTAAAAGAGTACCCCCGTTGATGAGTTGGGTCTGGGAACTTAAAAGAGCATGTCTTTAAGCTTATCATCATTTCGTGGGTGTCTTGATTTTCTTCTTTTTCCTTGTTGGGTCAAAACTCATTGACAAAAATATGGGCCTTTCAGATTGTTGGGCCATGAAAGTCCTCCACCTTTTGTTGATAAATGGCTGCATGTTAGTTACTTAGTTCGCTCTCTTTTCTTTTCTTTTTTTTTTTGGGTAAATGTTGGTTCGCCCTGGAATCTTGATCAAGACATATGGCCTCACAATCATTTAAAAACAGTACTTTCACATAAATTAAAAAAAATCATATATTTATTTTGTATATTATAAAATCATTTTTTAGGGGGTTTATTTATGGCGGTCAGTCTCCCCTAAGAAATTATTCCTGCTAATTTTTGACTTTTTTTTATATAAAGTCAAATATAACAACATGTGAATCTTAATATACAACGTCTCTTTTTGGTTATACACACAGTGGAACTATTTGACTTGCGTAATCGTAATGCAATTCACATTCTATTAAAATGTTAAATATATTTTGACTTTGTTGATGCTATTCGTCGTGATCACCCCAAAGTAGGGCTCTCTTTAGAATAAAGTAGATGAGCACTTGTGCCTTTACTTACTAATTAAAAGAGGTTTGGACTATTTGGTAAATATAATACTCCTCCGGTCTTTAATATAGAACCTAATTATTAAGTTAATTTTAGTCTCAAATATAAGATCTATTTCTCATATTTATCAATTTTTCTTAAATTACTCCTATAGATACTCCCTTAACCATAATCAAGTAAGTGAGGGAGGAAGGATATTAAAAAAGATGATTATGATGTTTTAGAAAAAACATGTCATATTTCTGATAATTAACTAACTTACCTAATTTTCTTAATTTAATCAAATTAGTTAAATAAGTCTTATATTAAGGATTGGAGGAGTATAATTATAATCTGACACTTAGAGATGTTGATTTAGATAAAACCTTATGTGTCGTGAGCCTGACTCAGTGAGTAGAAGGATAGCCATGAAATTCATCAACGAGAATTACACACTTGTTTATATAAATATATATAATAATATATTTGTTATGTTTTAATTGAAAAGCTGACACACAAATCTGCCGTTTATTTTTCCTTTTAATTCTCGGCTTTACTTGATATCATGCATCCGGGGAATCAGATTCATGGGGCTTTTTCAGAAGGGAGTGTTGAAAATGGGAACAAAGAAAGCACAACAAAAGTAATCACGTCTCCAAGTCGACAGTATCAGAATAAAGCGGTGACATTAGAGTATCTTTGTTATCATAAGCAGCTATATATGATATTCGTTTCATATGTTCGTGGAGGGGGTTTGCGCGCACATCACTATCCAATTCTATAATCTATTCATTAATTTAGTTTTACTCTATTAATTAGGATTTGTATCATTGCCTAGACTTATTAATGTTTGACGATGTGGATACGTAATCCTTGAATCTTTTCTTTTAAGTAATATTACATTTGATTCTTAGTATAAAACCGAATTGATTAATTTTAAGAGATTAAGAAAGCTAAAAAAATTATTTAATTATAGCATGTCTTACATAATCTTTCTTAAATGCTTATGTGTATTGTTAGACTATATACCAGTTTATAAGTTAGATGAATTAGTTTGAAAAAAATGATAAATATAAATACTTTAAAGTAATTTTTTGGTTTTGTTAATCTTCTCCAATTAGTCAAATAGGCCTTATATTAAAAACTAGAGATAGTATCATCTTTGTTACATTTTCTAATTCTGTCATCACTTGCTGCATGAATCTGGTCAAATCTTAATCGACCAAGTCAATCTTCATATGCAAATTAAGCTATATGGCATATAATATATATATATTGTAGCATCAGAACAAACACCGAACAACAAGTATTAGTTAACGTGAAAGGCAAAGTGAAAGGACGAACTTGTAGTAAAGGGCAACTTTTCATCAACGGATTCACATATTACTAGCTACTACTTCCGGTCCTAATTATAAAATCTCGTTTACAATCTACAAATAAGGTTCTATAATTATGACTAGAGCTAGCCAGTATATTATATATATTTAGATAATATTTTTGTTGACAAAAATCAAAAGCCCCGGTGCCATAAGTAATGGTGCTGTTCTCAGAAGTAATTGACAGCATATAGAAGTGGAAGGCAAAGTAGAGATATATGCGTAACATCACATGGAATGATGGATCAATAATCCATGGATGCTTTCAATTGATAGTAGCTTAGTGGAAGGATATTCCTTGATCATGGATGCATGCATGGCAATGGCTGACTACCAACCAGCACTAAAATTTTACAGGAATACGATTCCCTTTACGCACACTTCCCTTTTCTCTCTGCAAATTCTCATTCTCTCACTTAAAGATATTAACAATTAAAGTGCTAGCTGCCAATGCAAAGATAATAAAACAAATGCACTGCAACTCACCAATACATGTATGAATGAACAGCTGGGCACTCTTTTATATGCAGTGTCTATCTGATACGTAGAAAAGAAGTGTTTACACGTAGAGAAAAGAAGAGAGATACTCCCCCAAATCCTATATATAAGCTTCGCTTTTGGAGAAGGGTCTTGTCTAAAATATAAGCTTTATTTTTGAGTTTGTTTAAGTATTTATTACTTTTTATCCTGTTTTGCCTTCTCTCTCTTATTAATATTACCCCCATATATTTTCTTTTATTATTTTTTCATTTATTACCTCTCTCATTATTTTCTTAATAAATAAAGACAAATTTGAAAACAAAAATATTTCTCATCTGTTTATTATTTTTAACTTCTAGTCCGTTAAATGTAATTTGGTCATTTGAAGATTACATATAGGATCGGAAGGAGTATATAGATGTGTATGTTTCCCTGTTTTTAAACACTTGGAGATGAAAATGAAAGGGTTTAATTTGAAAGCTAGCGAAGGAATATTCTCAGTATAGTATCGAAACCGCGGTTGAGAATTGAAGTACTATCTCTAGTCCTAATTATAACATCTCGTTTATAGATTACAAACGTGGATTTATAATTAGAACAGGAGGTAATAGTATAATTGAAATTCTTAGTTTCAGCAGTGAACTTTCAGCGGCGACTAAAAAAGTCGCCGCTAAAACAAAAAAAGTTACTGCTAAAAGTCCACTTTCAGCGGTGACATTTTCGTCGCCGCTGAAAGTCTTAGTTTTAGCGGCGACTTTTTTTGTTGCTACCGAAAGTCGTCGCCTAAAGTCTGTTTTTTTGTAGTGTGCGTTGGGTACTATTTTTAATCAGTTTTATACACACACAGTTGGGTGTTCTTTTAATCATCAGCTATATAAATATATATATATTTATATATATAGACACACACACACCTATAGATATATATAGAGCGCGCGGGCGCACACGTGTATGAATGCATGCGTGCGTGTCCCAGTGGAATATCTGTCTTGTCAGTTCACTTGTGTGTGCACGAGAGATATGCTGTATCTTTATTTCACATTACGCGCCTAAATATAAATGCTTTGCTTTTTTTTTTTTTTATGGCCTTAATATTTTCAACCATTGTTCTTTACTTGGAATCTTCACTTTTTATTACCTTCATGGATTGGCTAGCCGGTAGGCACACCTCATTTCCATCGCTTTCTTCTTCCTCACATTATGCAATTTGCAACTTAATGGCAAAAATAATCAAAGCGGTACTCTATTGACAACTAAGGACACTGTTAGAGGACTAATGTGAAAAAAGGACTTCCAAATTGTCATCATTTCCCCCACATATTTTTAGGCATTAGTTTGTGTGTTTTTAAGTTTATCATCTTTGATATTTATTATAAGAACCGCTTAACAATTTCACGGATATTAAGAAATTTAATTAAAGTTCAGTATGATTTTAGCTTGGTCCAGAATTTAACCGATTTCTCATCTTAATTTCTCTAATTGCTGTGTATATATAATATAGGACTGTAAGAGGGAGGAAGTCAAAGCAACAAAGGGCATTAAGAGAAGAAAAATATATATATATTTGACACAAATTGAAAACGTTTTTATAATAATAAACACCAACCAACTGTTTGAAAATTAAAAAAATATTTTTAAATGAAAGACTATATAAGGAAGCGCCTCTCAGTGTTGGTGCAGTTTTATATATTATTTCTGGAACTTGAGGTTTAGAAATGACGGCATATACTATAAATTGAAGAATTATAAATGATAATAATAATATATAAGTCTGATTGAGATAAAGTAATAAATTGATTCTCATTTCCCTTGCTTTTGCTTTTGCCTTCTCACTCTTGACGATGCTCTTAAATAAGGCATCAAAGTTTTTGTTTATTTTAGAGTCAAACGTGCAAAAGGCAAGCTAATATATATATATATATATATATATGAGTCAATGGAAGATGCCCTCCCCATCGGTCTTTTTTATGGCATCTCTTTTAATTCAAGTCCTTTATTCCACAATTCCTCATTTCTTAAATTCTTTTTAACCACAAATATTTGTCCATGCTAAACATATTCTTGAATATTGAGTCACGTTAAACAAATCAAAATGATTCTGTCTTGATGTTGTGACTAAAACTCCTCCCCCTCCCTGTCATAGGCTCATGGCAACAACGTTCTCCCTGTCATAGGCTCATAGCAACAAAGTTTTTTGCATAAAACAATCAGAGTCGGTTGTAAAATCAAACCAATTGGAACTAAAAAAAACTACAAGACACTCCAAACCAGGAATAAAATAGAAGTAGATACTCACAATTTAAACCAAAATACTACTATATATACACTCCTCTGGGCTCTGGTCCTATTTATAAAGCAGAGAGAGAAAATTTTTCTTGGTCCTATTTATAACTAATTGCATTAAATTTTTAGTATAAATGTATTATTTCGTCCTTCATTTATTGTAGACAGTTATTCTTTTGAAAACTGTACAAGTTAAATGGAAGCAAAGTTGAAAAGTTATCATGTTTTAATGAAGAGTTAATGTCATTTAAAGTTTTTTTTTATCTGTGTAAAATATATTGGAAGTGTCTTATAAATAGGACCATAAGAGTATATGATAAAGCTTTTTTTTTTTTTTTACTTGAGTATATGGTAAAGCTGAAACCATTGAATAGAGAACTTAACAGAAATACAAAATAGTCATGTATGAGTAATATATAATTATAGAAACTAGCGCACTAGGTGGTCATTAAAAAAAAAAAAAAACCTTTAGTTAAGCATTTAGATTTGAGTATACATTAAGGATGTAAACAAAACCTTCTAGTTTCTTTTTTTTTTTTCCCGGCAAAAACTCTAGTTGAAGTGATAATTAATGATATATATATTTCAATTCTTTTAACTGCATGATTTTGCATTAAGAGCAGAAAGCGGTAATTAATACTCTTCCGGTTTTTAATATAGGACCTAATTGTTGAGTTGGTTTTGGTTCTAAATATAAGATCCATTTCTCATATTTATCAGTTTTCTCTAAATTATCCATATGGATACTCTCTCAATCATAATCAAGTAGAAGAGAAAGAAAGAATACTAAGAAAGATGATTATGATATTTTAGAAAAAACATGTCACATTTCTTACAATTAACTAACTTACTTAGCTTCTTTAATTTAATCAAATTAGTTAAATAAATTTTATATTAAGGATCGGAAAAGTATATATGACTTTTTTTTTTCATTAACCAAGATAAAAGAAATGAGAATGGATAGATAAATGGCTTTTGAGCTGGGTTTAGCCAATGAAGAGCTAACATTACAGATTTAGAGGGCATGATCTCTCATGCACACACGCGCGCGCACCTTTTTTGATTAATAGTTGTTGAATAGAGCAATCCCATTAAATATTAAAAAAATGCGAGAATAAATAATTATCTCTCTTGCAATGAACACCAGGAAGTGTTTGGATAAAAATCAAATCATAGTTTCAGAAGTGTTTTTACAGTTTACAAAATAAATATATAGAGGAATTTGTCTCATTTTACGAAAAAGTACTTCTGAAACCATAGTTTAGAAGTTGCCAAACACCCCAAAGCTTTCCTAAATAAGAGTATTTCATATGTACCATATAGCTTATCTATCTAAAGGCATCTTTAGGCTTAAGAAGACTTTTTTTTTTTTGGGCCAACGGCTTACGAAGACATTAATAAAGCCAATAAAAATGTAGTTATATATATATATATATATATATCTCTCTCTCTGTAAAATATACAATATGGCTTTGATTTGTTTATTACAAAAGCCGGGTATGGTGTGACCATGAAGAACTTCCATGTCAAAACTAGAGGGACTCCTCAAAATCCAGAGATTAGTGTCAAATTAACAGGGTAAGAGGGGCGACTGAGTACTTAATCTTCTGCGGAAGGGTGCACCACGCGCTCTGGTGCTCCGTTATCAATGTAACTGTCACCGTTCATCTGATCAAGAACCAGGACGAGTCCCATGGCGAAGGCCCCATCGAATCCAGGCTTGACGCAGAGCGAGAACACTTCTTTGCCCAGCATCACCCTTGTGGTGGGATCCACCTTCCGTCGAATCTCCGCCACCAGTTTCCTCTTGGCGTTGTAGATCTTGCAGCTCCGCTGCGAGAAGCACCCTTCGATCTGGTACTCCTCCCCGGATCCGTCGTACACCTCCACCGTCACCGTCGTCTTCGACCGTCCGATCATCGACGATCTCTTCACGCTGAAGATCGGCTTGTCCCCGTCCATCCTCTCCCCTCTAAAACCCTCCCACCGTTGATGCAAACTCGGCCTCTGCATTCGCAAATCGAACACCAAACCCATTTTAATCCACCATTATAGTAATACATAATCCAAATAAGCTAATTAAAACTGATCTCAATGATTGATCGGACGCAGTGAGTGGGCTCGCAAGTACAGGAGAACTACGTACCTTGCGGCGGACGGTGAGGAGGCAGCCGCCACGGGGATCCATGAGGACGACTTGATCTTGGAGGCGGGGTTGGGGGCCGTAGGAGTCGACACGGAAGACGAGTTGGCCGTGGGAGTTGTAGACGGTGAAGCCGTCGCCGACGAAGAAGAGGGAGGTCTTGAGGACAGTGAGGTGGGTTTCTTGTTTGAAGACATAGCAGTCTTGGGGGAGAGAGGGCTCTTTCAACTTCATACGGTTGGGTTTACTGTACAGTAAATTCCTGAATCTGCGAAAGATCTCCAGGAGGACGTCGAAGTGAAACCAAAGAGTGACGGGCAAGACAACGGAGAAGCAGAGTGACGGGCAAGACGACGGAGGAGGATGAAGCTGAAAGGGTCAAGTTAGAGGGAATGTATATATAGGACTTGGAAGGGTGAAGAAGAAAAGGCACACGCAGAGAACTCGGAGCCATATTTTGACACGTGGAGTTTGATGAGTTGTCACATTGTCAATGGAGTAATTAACATGGGACAGTAAGCTGTGGCCTTTCCTGGTTTCCTCCCCCGAATGTAAAATCATTGACAGCAGTACATGTCCAATTCACAACTTGATAATGCTAAAAAAAGAAAAACTTTTTCCTCACTCATATAATTGTGTCTTAATCTTTTAAATGTCATCTAAATTTTTCATGTGGTGGCATTTCTTATCATCCATCCGACGAACAGCCTCTGATAATCTAATTTTTATATATTTGAAGAGCTCCGAATTTTCTTGGTCAAATCATAACAATAAAACACTTTTCTTCAATTCTTAATATAAAACTCGGTTAAATAATTTTAAAAAATTTAAAAATTTATTAAATTGCTTAATATAATTATAACATATGCTACATTATCTCTCTAAAATATTTATATGTATTATCAAATTATATATAAATTTATAAATGAAGCAAGTTAATTTTAAAATAAAAAAGATAAATATAAATACTTTAAAACAATTTAGTAACTCTCTTGATCTCATTTAGTTAATTATATCTTATATTAAGAATTAGAGATAGTATGATTTATTGAAAAAAAAAAAATCCAACCACGAGATTTAACACAGTTGGCACTTGCCTGACTTACTTAAATATCTAGTAAGGGGTTGGATTTTTAGATGTGTGTATGGATATGGTCTACTTTACCCTTGGTTAGCTACTCATTTAATTCTCTCTCTCTCTCTCTCTCACACGTATAAATAAATAGAAACATAGGAGTAGAGTGATTCTTATGGACTTAATTAATTAACATTAAAGAATACTACCTCTGATTCTAATTATAACATCTCGTTTGTATTCTATAAATAAAATCTCATAGTTAGGATAAAAGGTACTTCTCCGGTCCTTAATATAAGACCTATTTAACTAATTTGATTAGATTAAGGAAGTTAGGTAAATTAGTTAATTATAAGAAAAGTGACACATTTTTCCTAAAACACCATAATCATCTTTCTTAATACCCCCTCTCCCTCTTCTACTTGATTATGGTTGAGGGAGTATCCATAGGGATAATTTAGAGAAAACTGAAAAATATAAGAAATGGGTCTTATATTTAGGACCAAAACCAACTCAAGAATTGAGTCCTATATTAAGGACTGGAAGAGTAATACAAATTTGAGCTGATTGGTTATTGTAAATATTTGCTGGCAAGAACAAAAGGGGTAGCTGTAGAAGTTGGGGCGCAAATTCGGGTGGTTCATGAGTTGTCGAGGGAAAGATACCTGCGCTGTGAGTGAATGTGACATAGAAAGCAAGAAGACTTGTTAGTGGCTCCAGGAATGCGTGTGAGGTAAACGACTCGATTATGCAGCTGAGTTGTTTGGTCCCAGTCCACTCGGTGCCACGTGTCCGTCGGTTAGATGCCCGGAGATTTTATCCCCAGCAAGATCATGGACCCAGTTTCATCTTGGCCATTTTTTCTACTAATTACATATATTTCAACAAGACATGGTTATTCTTCAAATATTAATTCCAATACATACATAATTATTAAAAAAAATATTATATATGTAATTAAAGAAACAACTAGAAAGTATAGACAAATTCAAAAGCAACCCATGATTAGAATGTCAAACTCCTCTTCCAATTCAGAACTTTTCTTTGCATTGAAAAAATTGAAACTTTCGAAAATTCTTGTAGTGCTTTCAATTTGGACATCTTCAATCTGAAAGTTTTTTCATTTGATGTTTTCTCCCAACCTTCAATTGTAGAAGGTTAGAGATTCTTTTTCCTCTAAAAATTGACGCCAAGCGTGTTAGAGACTCTTTAATTAGGCTAATGTTGAGACCGTAAATTTATTTGTTTAATTACATTCTCTTTGAGATTTCGTTCTTGATATATAATTTTTTTTCTTAATCATAATTTTCTAATAAAAATAAAAGAAGTATTTTTGCCATCAATGATTTGTGATTCCGTACCTGGTTGGGGGACGACAATTTTTAAAAAATTACAATCGTATGAATTTTTTTTGGCCAGATACAATTGAATGAATGGAACAATAGAGCCTTGCCTGCTATTAATTGAAACAGTGTGTATTTGGTGCTCATCACAATGCTTGGCAGGGAAACTGGTTCCGCAAGATCATAGCCTCGCAAGTTTGCAACGTTATTTTAGGTGGTATTTAGATGAAAACTAAATTCACAATATACATACTATGACTGACTAGTATTGTGGTGAATTCTCTAAATATTGTAGAAAAAGAATAGAAACAAGCAAGGAGCTTTTCATAATCTTTTGATTATATAGAATTATTATGATTTTAAAAGTAATTTTATAATATACAAAATAAATACGTGGAGAAATTTGTCTTGCTTTGTGAAAAAATATTTTTAAAAAGTACTACCTCCGCTCCTTAATATAAAGATCCTGTTTGACTTTTATTTTGATCATAAATATAAAACCTCAATCCACTTTGTCTCTCATATTTACTCAATTTTTTCAAGATAATCCTTCTAATAATTATAGTTCTAGTAATTCACTTGATTAGTAATTATATTTTAGGAAAGATAACACCTATTTAGGACAAATAACTACTCAACTTACTCCTTAATCTCTTCAAATTAGTCAACTGGCTATTATAATTAAGACCGGAAGTAGTACTTGTGATCTTATCCAAACACCTCCTAGATTCTAAGCGGGATTTTTGTCTCCTTTTAACTTGGATGAATGTAAGAACATTTTTTTTAAAAAAATATATTTACATAAGTTAATATAAAATTTGTACACTATAAAATTATTTTTAAAATTATGATTTAGTTTTTACCCAAACATTAATGTATCACTTGTGCGTTCATTTAATTTTTTTTAATTTTTAATTTGATTCCAAAAAAATATTTGTAAATAATTATGAAGTCCAACAACTGGGGAAATGGGTGAATTATCCTTATTTTGAAATTTTTTTCCTGCTAGGAAGGACATGAATTCAGAGACTTTTTTTTTTTCACCTGGGAATTCAGAGACTAATACTTTCTGTATATGACATAATGTAGAGTTATCAATACTCTATACACAAAACACATCAAATATTTTTAATCAACAAAATTTTCAAATAAATCCTTTTCATCCATTTATAATCTATATATAGCAACTTTTGTTTAATTTAGAATTACAAGGGCCGCATTTTATTTGTAACTATTGTAACAAAATTGAGACGTATTTTTTTTTTTAAAAAAATTAAGTCTAGATTCTAGAAGGCCCGTTAGGTTTAAAATAAAAAAAAATTATTTCTTGATTCAATTACAAGGATCTCAACCATCTCAAGATTAGATTAGGAATTTAGGATAAGTATCTATCTTAATATTTTTATTTGGTTTTAGAAGATCCGTATGCAGGAATATATAAATATGGATAATGGATGGTATGAAACACGAGACGTACTAATTTAATTTGTTGCTTAATTTTGGGCAAATTTAGGTTTAGGACATAACTAAAAACCTCACCAACTTTGCCCAAATTCATAGACAAACTTGCTAAAATTAGAAAGGATTCAATGTTACGTAAGATATAATAAGACCACAGATTCCGGATTCATTCAGTTGGCCATAATTGTCCCAAACTCAAAAAGGGAATGGAAAGAATGAATGTGATTTGCATTTGATAGAATTATCTAGAATAATGCAAACAGAGTAATATTGAAATGCGGCTCTAAGTGTGTTTGTGCGGGCGCGCAAGGCTTTGTTCAAAATTGAACAAATGGAAAGAAATCGAGCTAAAATGAATGCGAATATGATCTTTTGATTTGGTTTGTTTCAAATCTAATTTGGTTTGAATCAATTATGGATCCCAAAAAACGATTTTTTAATGCCCAATCCGAAAATTTTTGAAACAAATTTGTATATTAATCTTTTAACATATATAAAATTAAGCTTTAATTTTTAATAAGAGTATATTGAAAGAATCTTACAATACTTTTACATCTTTTAATGAATTAACTATCTTCTTATCCATGCCCATGCATGTAGGGCTGCATAACAATAAATAGACTAGATCAAATGAGAGTCTAACTTAAAGTTTGGTTTGATTTTTTGGTTAGACTAGATTTAGTAGTCTGTGGTGTGATTCAATCTAGTAATAATTTAAGGTCAAGTTGAGCTGAACTTGATCTCCCAGACCAGTAGACTAGTTTAGGAAGTCCAGAAGACCAAAACTCCTTTTTTTTTTTTAATTTTTTTATGGGAAGCAATATTTGAAAATGATAAATACAATATTAAGACAATAAAAAAAATACCTATTATCATATAAAACTCATCCTTAAATATCATAAATACATCAGAATCTCTAACAACACTAAAAACAATGAAATGTAACATTTAAATTACAAATTATTAGAAAATAAAAAATTCACCTAAACCGAGCTAAACCAATCCATATGGTGTGATTACTTAGTTTGGAACTTAGTCTGAACCTACCAACCAATCTGGTCCAATTATATAATTTATTTGAATTAGACTTGACCGGATTGAACCCCCTCAAGTTAATGCTGAAATAATAAATTCAAAAATTTTGAAATAAAAAATTCAAAAAAAATTAGGTGAAATGTCCCTCTTTTATTCCGAATGGGACATGACGTTTTTGCAACAAGACGGAATATAAGACAAAAATATTATCCCATCTCATGAACGACCTTGATAATGAGAAAAAACATTTTTTATACGACGAAAATTAAACCAATCTTACAAATAGTAAGTATTAAAAATTTAACTGAACCTAATTTTACATCTAGAACCAAAAATGTTCAAAATTCTGCCAAACTAATTAATTTTATAGGATTTGATTTTTTTTCCTCCTCAAAATTGAACTGGAATCAATCAAATATATGAATCCAGCAATAAGTTGCGGTCCCCCATTGCTAATTGTAATGACGGCCTCTCTGAAGTCGCACACACTGAAGACTAAAAAAGGAAACCACCTTTAAAATTTAATGCCTCTTAAAATAAATTCAAAGATTATTTAATTAATTGATTCATGAAGGTAGCACGTGGATGACTTTGCTTCGCTACTCCTCTTGACTTTGCCATAATTGGCTCATTAATTAGGCTAAGTCAAAGCCCCACCAAACTAAACGTCCCGTGCCAAACACCAGTATCTGTGATATTTATTTTTATTTTTTTTTTATTTTATGTATATTTACATATCCACCGTCACACTCACAAGTTCTCCATCTTTCAAAGGATGATGCCGTCCTCATTATTTGGATCGCTCAAGTCTCAAATCTGAGAAGAAATTACATTATACTTTTATAAGTAAATTTTGACACGACAATGGGAGCAAATTTGTGAATTTACTTTTATCTTAAATACAGTATTATCTTCTATCCTTAATATAAAAGCTAGTTGACTAATTTGATTAGATTAAGAAAACTAATTAAGTTAGTTATTTGTAATAAATATGTGTTGTTTTTCCTAAAATATCTTTGTTAATTAAATGTATTAGCTAAAACTAATATTATTTTAAAGACTATCTTGAAAAAAAAATAGATAAATATGAGAGACAAAGTGGATTGGACTATTATATTTAAAGTAAAAATAAAAGTCAAATAAACTCTTATATTAAGGACGGGAGGTAGTATAATACTTCCTTCAGTTCAAAATATAAATTACTTCAAACTCCCTAATTGAAATCAAGAAAGTCCAACTAACTCATTGAATATGTTTTAGTTTAAAAAAATTCTAATTTTATTCATATTAAATGAGATCTTGAAGAAAAAAAGAAAAATACTTTTCAAGTGATTAACAATCAACGCAGAATCGATAAATAAATATTAATTATTTTTCTAGTGATTTGAATTATTTATGAACCAAATAATTTTTCTACAATGTGATTTATATTTTGGATTGAAACTAATATCTCAGTCTACTCTATCAGTCAAATTTTAACCTTTTTAGTAAATTATTGCAAATTATCAAAGATGGTATTTTAGAAAAACTAATAACTTCACTAATTTCTTTAATATTGATAAATTAATTATTTAATTCTTATATCTAACACAGGAATGATTATCAATTACCCACCATGTCCACCTACCACGATAAAACACAAGCAAAGATTAAGTAACCAATTAGTTGAATTAAGCAGTACCAATATTTGATGACTCCATTAATTATGATATTCGACTTGAAACCGCAGTAACCAAATCTGAATACAACTGGACTTTATTATTACTTCAACTCGCTCGCCATTCTGTGTAGAGAGAATTACTATTATTCAATTCACCAAACTAATTCTTTAATTTGATGAATATATTCTGTATTAACGATGCTTAGTTAATTAATTGTACAACTTTTTTTTTCCCTTCCTGTGCAGTATCTCAAATGTGTCGGCTCAGTCGAAAGCCTTTTTAGCAAATGCCGTAACATCAAAAGGCAGAAACACAGTGGAGAGTGGTCGAAATTTGCCCACATCCAAAAAAAGAAGAAGTTATATATACTATTTTTTATCCTAAATATATGAGCTAGTTGATGACCCTAAATATAATATCTCAATTCACTTTGTCTTTCAAATTTATAATATGTTCTAAAAAATATCCCTAGTAATTATAAGACATTTCTACCTAAGTATAGTTTTAATATATATAATTGAATAAAGGTAATATAAGGAAGTTAACACATATTTATTATTGTTACAAATAATTTATTTAATCAATTTTTTTAATATATTTAAATTATTTATTTAACTCTTATATTGAAAATGGACTATGTATAATATAAGAACATGAAAAGTTGTGTGACGGAAAACCGTGTTGGATGAGACGGTGGGTGGCGATGGCGTCCCCTACTTGCTGGCCTTTAAGGGACATATCCCAGCTTTCGGCTTTACCATATTTGATTGTCCAAATGTCCTCTCAATGGTGGCCTTTGTCTTCTACAAGGTTGTTTCCTTCTTTGACTTACTCCAGGCCCTCACACGCATTCTTAATTAAATGAGTTTTCTCACAACTATTCCCTCTACAACATAATCAAAATGATAAAGTTGCTTGTTTGTTTGGACTTCACAAGCAACTTTTTTTAATCATGATTTATAACATATAAGATAAGTATATGATAAAAATTTTGTCTCGATTTATAAGAATATGCTTGTAAACACTTACTATAAACCACTTCAAATAAGTTTAAAATATTCAAATTGTATGGTTAATTTTATCTCCGTTTATGGGCTCTCTCATCACGCTTCACAAAACTATGCAAATATTAGGATCTTATATGACTTATTGTTTAAAGAAATTGTTTGGTTAATTGGGGATTCTAGTCAATGCCCATGTTCTCAAATTAAATTATAGGTCCAAGACGTGATATATGGCCAAGTGGCTCCGTTCAAATTAGCCAACCATATCCTTTTGTTTGGATTAAGGCACTAAGGAGAGGGAATATCATCCTGTGGCGCATAAAGAGGGTGATCAGTCAAGAGAAAACAATCAGGCCATTCTTTATGGGCCTGGCCCATTTTTGAGCCCATATTCAGTTCATATCTTAGCTGCTCACCAAAACCATGGGTCACTGTCAATAAATTGTAACAAAAGCTTAGAGACGAAAAGAAGGTGCATCGGTAATTGTGGCCCTTGCGGTTTAGTTTTGATGTTCGAAGTTGCCTTAGAGGTTGCCAGTTTGATTACTGGTGGGGAAGAGGAAGAAGAGAAGAAGAGAAATGAAGTATTCTAAAATACCTCTTTTTTCACCTGTCATTTTTTAAGTTAAAAAAAATGAAACACTGCTGATGCTTTAAAATATTCCTTTTTCAAGTGCGTCTGTCTTCATGACTTATGAGTTTTCACTTTAGTTTTATATGAATAACGAGTTTGAGCTTTAACTTTTAGTTTCACATCAACTTTTGAAGAAAAGCATCTGTCATGTGGTGTGAGTCATGAATTTGAAGTTTTAGCTTTTACTTTATTGTAGAAATTTGTTCCATTGGCTCCTTTTTTTCTATGCAAAAAACCCAAATCCATCCTACAAACTTTTATTATTAATATCACCAACACTTTAAAATTTACTATTCTAATTTGATCAAATACAAGTGTGAGTAACCAAGGCTTTTTGTCATTGAAATTGTTAGCAGATTTAATTCCCATCAGGAACATTATATGATTTTCTCAAGTAAAAATAAATTGTGTTCCTATCTTATTAATTGGTTGGCTTCTAATTTAGCTAATTAAATGGATCCATTTTTCACACACAAATCCACATGTATATTGCGATTGTAGATTCTTTTTGTCCCATATCAAAATATGCTAAAAATTATAAATCTTTTGAATGAAACATTTTGTGAATCAATTCATTAATCCATAAATTATAAATGTTGGGTCATGTTTTTTCTGAACATCAATTAAAAACAAACATATTTAATCTTGAATTTAAGTTTAAATAAACAGTTGCAGCTAACTTGCAAAAAGCATTATCTTTGAGGTTCTAAGGTTAAATACTAGTATGGCCAGCAAAGATAGAAAACAATAAATGAGGTAGAGGGAAAATCCCATATAAATACTCTCAAAATTTCAAAGTCCTAAATCAATGACTCCAATTTGCATAATACCAAATTAGTCTTCTTGAACCAGTTTGGAATTTATAATTTCTTGGGATAAAAAACTTGCTACCTCTAATTTTATATTATAATTTATAAGCCATTTTATCATTAAATTTCGCACCCTACACATACAGCTAACCTGTTTTTTTCCCATGCATTTCAACTTTTCAGAAAACCTATTCTATTTTAAAACTCATTTTTTATCCTGCCGTTCCTTTGTCCAATGGTTATTTTATTTTTACAAATATTTTTTTTTCAAATTATTTGTATTTTTATTACTAGCAATTTTATTCTATCTTAAAACTCATTTCTTAAAGAACAACGTAAATGAGCTATAGTGCATACCATTGAAATAGTTAGCTACAAAATGATAATAAATATTTATAAAAGTGATAAAAGTGTTTTCTTTACGTGGATCTAAAGACCATTCTGCACATCTTGTGTAGCATTTACCCAGTCCCCCATCAAGATACTCACCTTCTTGCGCACTTGAATGCTGAGAAAACTTTTATATTTGGTCGTGTTAGGCTCATGAGGTCTTCAATTATGATCAAATTGAATCGGTATCTTTTTCCTACTACTTTGACTCAATTGAACCTTTATCAATTGATATCTTAACATGGTATTAGAACTAGGTTTAGTAGGCCGGTCAACTGAAAGTCCAACCTTTATATGTGGCTTTGTCAGCCAATTGAAGTTTTGCAGAGGCAACGACGTTATTGAACTTGCTAAAGTCATTGATGAATGAAAAAGTTTGGGATCGAGATGTTCGAAACCCTAACCGTTGAAACTTATCCTAATTGTTCTTGAAGGTTTCGGTATCAGAAAAATTAGTCTTGATCGCCCTAGAAAAATACCAACTTGAAGTTTTTTGAAACCACTTTCAAACCACTTTTGAAACTTTATTTTCAACAGGTTTTTACTCCAATTTCTTTTCATCATTAACAATTGATATGTGCTCTTATAAATGATATTTACTTCACTAGAATTGAACATATTAAAATATATTTCAGAACAAAATATTACCTCCACAACTTCAATTCCTACACTATTGCTGTATAAGTTCAAGAAAGAATTCAGCCCCGTGCTTGCAAATTTTTTCAATATCATTTTCAGGAAATGGTTCAGGGAAATCAAACATTTAAAAACTCAAAGCCAAACAAACCATTTTGTTTCCAATACTAGAAGAATAAAAATGGCATAAAATTTTGGAAAATACACTTCTCTCTTGGGTAAACTCGGTCATGCCTAAGGTGATAATATCAAATATGTAGCTTAGCACATAAAACCCGCATAAATTAGAACCCTTCGGTTGCCTATAACTCTATAAAAGAACATGAATTAGCAGAATCACAATGGCAAAAATGATTGAAGAAGACCATAAAACAAATATGTACTTACCTGTAGTATGATCCATGTAGGTGTGGACCCACCCAAAGAATTCCTCATGGCCCTATCATTTATATCACAAATTTAATAACTTACTTATCAAAAAGACTATTGTTTTGTACAACCACACTTACTTGTTCATCTTGCTCTTCAATTTCTATAACGGTTGCTTATAAAGGGAACATAAGAAGACAATGGTATTGCTTTTCATAGATAAAATGACTAGTTGCCAATGATCACTGAAAAAGAGAAAGAATGTTAAGCAAATACTCAACTTTTCATCCATTGAAAATAAATTTTCCTCTTTCTTACTTTTGGAAATATGTTCCCAAGAAACACTCAATTTTTTCCTTACTAAGCCTCTGCAACAAGTATTTTTGTATCAATTCTTTAGTGTTCCCACTATCTTGGATGTGAAATGGGCAAAGAAATCCAAACTTATTGTTTTGGCTTGAGGAAACCAACTCACGATGCAAGTACTTATGATAATGTAAGCACGTTAGTTAGAGTTGAATTCTTTTAATTATATTTACATTAGCAAGAAAATGCTTACATCATAAAATCTTGGATGCTCGCATTGGTAAGCTGCTGGTGAGGACATAGAAATGCTGCTAAATCATCCTTCTCAATATAAACCAACACTCCTGCCTTGCCTATAACCGCTAGATAAATAGGTGATCTATTGATAATTTTGAGTCTATATCATATGCCATCATAGCTAATTGTTGCATGGCACCACACTTTGTTTGAGGCTAGGGATGCAACCGGGGCTGTAAGACCTGTGGATTCGATGGAGTTGTGATTGAGATTGTGACCATGGTGGCCTAACTTGAACCACATCAACATGTCTTTTTAGTCACAAGATAAAAGTATTTTCAGCCTTATCCACAGTTATCACCTCATCAATAATTAACATGAATAAATAAAGAACGACATTCAAAGTAAATTTACTCACCAAAGCCTCTAGCCTAGTCTGAATCTCGTAAAATTTTTGCCAAGTCTCTTCATCAATAAATGAATACTTGCTACAAGGAGTCAGTCAAGACTCACCATCTTTCATATTGATATGCACAAAATAACGAGCTAATTGTGACTTAAATGCTTTCCAGTGCTCATTGCAATATCTCATCGTCTTACTCTTCAGGCTTTCATATTGAAGAACAACATAAGTGAGCTATAATGCATGCGACTGAAGTAGTTAGCTACAAAATGATAATAAATAGTTACAAAAACGATAGAAATGTTTTCTTTACCTGGATAGTGTCCCAAAGATCATTTTGCACATCTTGTGTAACATTTACCCACTCTCCTATCAAGATACTCACCTTCTTGTGTACTTGAATGCCCAGAAAACTCTTATATTTGGTTGCGTTAGGCTTATGTGGTTTCTAATTACAATCAAATTGAATCAATATTTTTTTCCCACTACTCTGGCTCAATTGAACCTTCGTCAATTGATATCTTAACATGGTATTAGAGTCAGGTTTAATAGGCTGATCAACTGAGAGTCCAATCCTTGTATGTGACTTTGTCAACCAGTTAAAATTTTACAAAGGCAATGACATTGTTGAACTCGCTAAAATCACTAGTGAATAACGAAGTTTGGGATTGAGATGTTCGAAGCCCTAACCACTTAGACTTATCATAATTGTTCTTGAAGGTTTGGTATCAGAAAAATTAGTCATGATCTCTCTAGAAAAATACAATCTTGAAGTTTTTTGAAACCACTTTCAAACCATCCTTGCAACTCCGTTTCCAACAGGTTATTACTCTAATTTCTTTCTATTATCAACTGTTGATTTGTGTCCTTGTAGAATGACAGCTAGGCCCACTCTGATTAACACTAGTTGACTCACTTTGAGTATTGGTAGGGTCCCTCTGAGTCTGATTAACACTAGTCGGCTTGTTTGAGGTATTATTAGGCTGTTGTCTATGATCACCTATGTTCTTGTTTAGAGGAAAACAAAACGGTAAGTCGCTTGAAATAAGATAACATGAAATAATTATATAAATGATACAAACATAGTCATCAAATACAGTAACTATATAATTTCAAGATCTGGTAAACCGATGAAGGCGAAAAGAAGACGAAGCAGCTTAAATTAATTATTTTTTTGGGCATCAATCACCCTAAAAAATTTTCATCAGCATCTACCATCATTAATTAATTTTTAATGTATCTAACATTCTCAAATATTTTTTCAATATCATACAGAATACTGAGTGCTGCTGAAAAATATTTCAAGTTACTGGATGGATGAAAAATTATTTTAGGAAGCTCAATCTAATAGAAAAAGTATTGCAAAAAAAGTTATCCAATAATACATAAAACATCCATTTAAGCTTAAGATATCAATTAAATCTAAGATTAATGTGGGACAAAATATATAAAAATTAAGCTTTATCAATTTTCTCACACTTAGCCTTTGCAATCCTGGGCAAAGCAACTATGTTTGTGAAACAGTTTAGTTTTAATTTTTGATATTAGAACTCTACACAATCCCTTTTTGATAGAACATTCCTTTTGGTTAGTACATTTTGTTATATAAACCAGAGCGTACACGAAGTGGATCAAACTATCAAGTAAATGAAAAATTCATTAAAAAATAGGATATTGAGTCTAATTGCTTAGTAAACTAGAGCATAAACTACAGCACATGCTATAAATTAGATATGCACAGAAAAGAAGGCAAGAAGAAGAAGTTTTTAAAAATCGACTTTGCAAAAATATGAAAATTGACTTTAAAGAAATAGGAATTATTAATTTTAGGGGAAGAAAAAGAAATCACAAAATATTCATATTTTCAATCCAAAATCTCAACTTCTACAAAAAATTCTAAAATCAATCAATTAATCTAATAATGAAAAAAACATTCATTTAAGTTTAAGATATCATTTAAATCTAACATTAACATGGGACAAAATATATAAAAATTAAGGTTTATCAATTTTCTCACATTTAGCCTTTGCACTCTTGGGCAAAGCAGTTATGTTTGTGAAACAGTCTAGTATTAATTTTTGATATTAGAACTCTACTCAATCCCTTTTTGATAGACCATTCCTTTTGGTTAGTACATTTTGTCATATAAATCAAAGCGCACATGCAGTAGATCAAGCTATCAAGTAAACAAAAATTCATTAAAAAATAGGATACTAAGTCTAATGAAAATAAGATACTAAGTCTAATAGAAGGAAGAAATGCAGAGTATAGGAAACTAGAGCGCATGCACACTAGATTAAATATAAACTAGAGTGCGTGTGCTGTAAATTAGATATCCACAATAAAATAAGGCAAGATGAAAAACTTTCTAAAAATTAACTTTCCAAAAATATGAGAAATGACTTTAAAAAAATAGGGAATATTAATTTCATGGCAAAAATAAGAAATCACAAAATATTCATATTTTCAATCCAAAATCCCAATTTCTATGAAAAATTCTAAAATCAATCAATTAATCCAATAATGCATAAAACATCCATTTAAGTTTAAGATATCATTTAAATTCAAGATTAATATGGGACAAAATATATAAAATTAAGCTTTATCAATTTTCTCACACTTAGCCTTTGCACTCCTAGGCAAAGCAATTATGTTTGTGGAACAGTCTAGTTTTAATTTTTGATATTAGAACTCTATTCAATCCCTTTTTGATGGACCATTCCTTTTGGTTAGTACATTTTGTTTTATAAACCAGAACGTACATCTAGTAGATCAAGCTATCAAACCAAAATTTCAATAAAAAATAGGATACTGAGTCTAATGAAAATAGAATACTGAGTCTAATAAAAGAAAGAAATGCAGAGTGTAGTAAACTAAAGCGCATGCATACTAGATTAAACATATACTAGAGTGCATGCGCACTAGATTAAACATAAACTAGAGCATGTGCACTGTAGATTTGAAATGCACAAAAAATAAGGCAAGATGAAAAACTTTCTAAAATTCAACATTCTAAAAATATGAGAATTGACTTTAACGACATAGGAAATATTAATTTCAAGTCAAAAATAAGAAATCACAAAATATTCATATTTTCAATTTAAAATCTCAAATTCTATGAAAAATTTTAAAATCAATCAATTAATCCCATGATGCATAAAACATCCATTTAAGCGTAAGATATTATTTAAATCCAAGATTAATATAGGACAAAATATATAAAAATTAAGCTTTATCAATTTTCTCACACTTAGCCTTTGCACTCCTAGGCAAGGCTATTATGTTTGTGGAATAGTCTAGTATTAATTTTTGATATTAGAACTCTACTCAATCCTTTTTTGATAGACCATTCCTTTTGGTTAGTACATTTTGTCATATAAACCAGAGCGCACATGTAGTAGATCAAGCTATCAAGTAAACAAAAAATTCATTAAAAAATAGGATACTGAGTCTAATAAAAATAGGATACCGAGTCTAATAAAAGGAAGAAATACAGAGTATAATAAACTAAAGCGCATGCGCACTAGATTAAACATAAACTAGAGCGCGCGCGCTGTAGATTAGATATGAACAAAAAAATAAGGCAAGATGAAAAACTTTCTAAAAATCAACTTTCCAAAAATATGAGAAATGACTTTAAAGAAATAGGAAATATTAATTTCATGGCAAAAATAAGAAATCACAAAATATTCATATTTTCAATCCAAAATCCCAACTTCTATGAAGAATTCTAAAATCAATCAACTAATCCAATAATGCATAAAACATCCATTTAAACATAAGATATCATTTAAATCCAAGATTAATGTGGGGCAAAATATATCAAAATTAAGCTTTATCAATTTTCTCACACTTAGCCTTTACACACCTGGACAAAGCAATTATGTTTGTGAAATGGTCTGGTTTTAATTTTGGATTAAAAAAATTCATTAAAAAATTAGAGAGTATAGTAAATTAGAATGCATACGCACTAGATTAAACATAAAGTATAGCGCACTGTAGATTAGATATGCGCAAAAATTAAGGCAAGTTGGAAAACTTTCTAAAAATCAACTTTCCAAAAATATGGGAATTGACTTTAAAGACATAGGAAATATTAATTTCAAGGAAAAAAAAAAGAAATCACAAAATATTCATATTTTCAATTCAAAATCAATCAATTAATCCAATAATCTGCACACAAAAAATTTCTTTTCAAGATTCCAAGCCCAATTTTAACATTTTAAAATAAGTCCAACCCATACCAATAATAGTTTTTTTAAAAGAAGAAAAAGAAAAGAATACTAAGGAGGGCTGGCCCGTATCTGCATTACCAGCTTGCTTTACCACTTGTAATAGGCAGCTATATATAACATTCGTTTTATATGTTCATGGAGGGGGTTTGTACACACATCTATAATGGAACCAGTTTCGTGATTGCCATCATAAATTCATCAGATATGGATCATTTATATTTTATTTAGATGATCCAGATTTAATTTCTATTTTATTTTTATTTATTTAAAATAATTACTTTAATATATATAATCTAAAATAGAGATTATCTCTTAACGATTATTCTTTCAAAAAATATTTTTATTTAAAAACAATTAATTAAAAATTTTAAATCTAAATTGTTCAAATCAAATATAGATGATCAAGATCTGATGAATTTAAGGCTTGATGAGCATTAAAACTAGTTCCCATCTATCCATTAATTTAGTTTTACGCTATTAATTAGGATTTGTATCATTGCTTGGACTTATTAATCTTTGAAGATATGGGTATGTAATCCTTGAATCATTTCTTTTAAATAATACTACATCCGATCCTTAATATAAGACCCAATTGGAGAGATCAAGAAAGTTAAAAAAAAATTACTTCATTATAGCATATGTTACATAATTTTTCTAAAATATTTATGCGTATTAATAGATTATATACTAGTTTATAACTTATGTAAATTAGTTTGGAGAAAAACGATAACTATAAATACTTATAAGTAATCTTTTAATTTTCTTAACCTTTTCAAACTGCGTCTTATAGTAGTAAGAGGAGGCAGTATCATCTCTGTTACAATTTCTAATTCTGTCATCACTTTGCTGCATGAATTTGGCCATAACTCCGTCAAGTTTATCTGTTTTATATGTGTGCTTTTAGGAAATTTCAACTATTATTCATACTTGATAAGCTGTGAATATTCGCCAGCAACAATAAGACTTAAACCCACATTATCTTGGAAGTATTTAATGCGCACATACCAGAACCAGTTTTAATTGACGTAAAAGGCAAAGTGACAGGACGAACTAGACATCAGTGGTAAAGGGTATCTTGATTGCCGCAGCCAAGTCACACGGCTAACTTGCGAGCTCAACTTTTCATCAATTGCCTCACATATTACCCCTCTTATTTTTAATATAAGATATATTAAACTAATTTAAATAAATTAAAAAAGTTAGGTAAGTTGGTTAACTATAAAAAAATATGACATTTTTTCTTAAAACACCATAATCATCTTCCTTAATACCTTCATTCCCTCTCCTACTTAATTATAGTTGAGAGAATGTCAATAGGGATTATTTTTTTAAAAAATAATAAATATGAGAAATAGGTCTTATATTTAGGATCAAGACCAACTCAACAATTAGGTTCTATATTAAGGACTGAATAAGTATATTTTATAGGTGTGTATATATAGATGTAATATTTTTGTTGACAAAAATCAAAAGCCGCGTTCTTATAAGTAACTGTGCCGTTCTGAAAAATATATAATTGACAGCATATGGAAGTAAAAGGCAAAGTGGGATACATGTGTAACATCACATGGGATGATGGATCAATAATCCATGGATGCTTCAATTAAGAGTAGTGGAGGGATATTCCTTGATCGTGGATGCATGCATGGCAATGGCTGGCTACCAACCAGCACTAAAATTTCACAGGAATACGATTCCCTTTACACAGAATTTCCTTTTCTCTCTGCAAATTCTCATTCTCTCCCTTAACTATAATAATTAAAGTGCTAGCTGCTAATACGAACATAATAAAACCACTGCACTGTAACTCACCAATATATATAAATTAATAACTGCGCTCTCTGATATATGCAATATCTGATGCGTACAAAAAGTATTGTTTACACATAGAAAAGGAGATATATATGTGTGCTTCCCTTTTTTTAAAAACCTGGAGATGAAAATGAAAGGGCTTAATTTGAAAGCCAGCAAAGGAAGCTTGTCGGTCGGCATAGTATATATGCGTTGTATTATGAATCACCTTTATACGCACACATACACTTGGGTGTTCTTCTAATCAGCTCTATATATATAAATGAACGTACGCGGGTGTGTCCCAGTGGAATGTATGTCTTTTCAGTTCACTTGTGTGTGTGAGAGATATGCTAGCTATATCTTTATTTCACATTAAGCGCACAAACATATATGCTTTGCTTTTTACCCAGGTCCTGATTTTACATATTGATTTTCTACAATATTCTTAAATTGTCATCATGTGCCCCAAAATCTTTAGGGTCTAGTTTGTGTATCTTTAAGTTTATCATCTTCTTTGATATTTAATATTACCTCCGGTCCTAATTATAAAACATCATTTATAGACTATAATTGAGTTTTTATAAATAGGACCGGAAGTATAATATTATAAGAACCATTCAACAATTTCACGGATATTAAGAAATTTAATTAAAGTTGAGTATAACCTTAAATTAGTCCAGAATTTAACCCAGTTCTCATCTTAATTTCTCTTCACTTATAATTGGTGTGTATATAGGATTGTGGGAGGGAGGAAGTCAAAGCAACAAGGGGCATTAAGAGAAGGAAAAAAAAAAATTAAGTTAGACAAATTGAAAACGTTTTTATAATAATAAACACCAAACAACTATTTGGAAAAATATTGTTAAATGAAAGATTACATAAGGAAGCACCTCTTAGTATTGGTGCTTTTATAAATTATTACATCCAATCCTTAATATAAGATCTCATTCGATTTTAATTTTAATCATAAATATAAGACCTCAACCGATTTTACCTCTCATATTTGTATATTTTTTCAAGATAGTCCTTTTAATAATGATAGCTCTGCCCAATACACTTAATTAATAATGATATTTTAGGAAAGACAATACATATTTATTACAAATAAACTAATTTAACTTATTTCATTAATCTCTTCAAATTAATCAATGAGCTTTTATATTTAAGACTGGAAATAGTATTTCTGAAACTACTTGAGGTTTTGAACTGACGGCATATATAAATTGATGAATTATAATGATAATAATAGCAGTCTGAGTGAGATAAAGTAAATTGATTGATTCTTATTTCCTTTTGCTTTTGCTTTCGATTCTTGCATGCTGCTGATCACTCTTGACGATCCTGTTAAATAAGGCATTAAAGTTTTTGTTTATTTTAGGGTCAAACGTGCAAAAGGCAAGCTAATACACACACACACACACAAGTCAATGGAAGAAGCCCTCCCCATCGGTCTTTTTTATGGCATCTCTTTTAAATCTAGTCCTTTATTCCACAATTCCTCATTTCTTAAATTCTTCTTAACCACAAAGATTTGTCCATGCTAAACATATTCTTGAATATTGAGTTACGTTAAACAAATGAAAATGATTCTCTCCTGTCACTCGTGACACGGAAACTCCTCGCTTTTCCTGTAATAGCTACAGCGTTTTTTCATAAAACAATCAGAGTCGGTTGTGAAATCAAACCAATTGGAACTAAAAAAACTAGAAGATACTCCAAACCACACAAAAAAAAAAAAAAACCAGAAGACACTCACAGTTTAAACCCAAATAATAATCCTAATGCTGAAACCTTTGAATAGAGAACTTAACAAGAATACAAAATAGTCATGTGTAAGTAATATGTAAGTATAAAAAGTATCACACTATATGGTCATTGAAAACCTCTAAGGAATATGGATAGAAACTAAACCATAGTTTTAAAAGTAATTTTACGGTATACGAGGTAAGTTTGTAAAAATAGTTTTGCCTCAATTTCTATAAAAGTATTTTTTAAAAGTATTTTTAAGGGAAAGTAAACACCTCTAAAAAGTTGAGATTTGAGTGTAGACATTAACAGAAGAAAGGATGTAAATAAAACCTTCTAGGATTTTTTTTCCCCAACAAAAGCTCTAGTTAAAGTAATAAAAATATTGCAATTCTCACCAGCGCAAAACACTAATTTAATTATATGATTTCGCATCAATTACTTAAAGAACAAAAAGTGGTAAAATATATGGCATAATACTTTTCTATTTGTTCCATTAACGAAAATAAAAGAAATGACAATGGATAGATATAAATGGGTTTTAAGGTAGGATTAATGAGAATAAATAATTACCTCTCATGCAATGAACACCAAAGCTTTCCTAAATAAGAATATTCCACTTCCACATGTACCGTATAGCTATCTATCTAAAAGCATGCTTAGGCTTAAGAAGACATTAATAAAGCCAATAAAAACGTAGTTTTATATATATGTATATATATATATATATATATATAATATACAAGATGGCTTTGATGTGTTTATTACAAAAGCAGGGTATGGTGTGACCAAGAAGAGCTTCCATGTCAAAAGTAGAGGGACTCTTCAAAATCCAGAGATTAGTGTCAAATTAACCGTGTAAGAGGCGTGACCGGGTGCTTAATCTTCTGCGGAAGGGTGCACCACACGCCCTGGTGCTCCGTTATCAATGTAGCTGTCACTGTTCATCTGATCAAGAACCAGGACCAATCCCATGGCGAATGCCCCGTCGAAGCCAGGCTTGACGCAGAGCGAGAATACTTCTTTGCCCAGCATCACCCTTGTGGTGGGGTCCACCTTCCGTCGAATTTCCGCCACCAGTTTCCTCTTGGCGTTGTAGATCTTGCAGCTCCGCTGCGAGAAGCACCCTTCGATCTGGTACTCTTCCCCGGAGCCGTCGTACACCTCCACCGTCACCGTCGTCTTCGACCGTCCGATCATCGACGATCTCTTCGCGCTGAAGATCGGCTTGTCCCCTTCCATCCTCTCCCCTCTAAAACCCTCCCACCGTTGATGTAAACTCGGCCTCTGCATTCGCAAATCAAACACCAACCCCATTTTAATCCACTATTATAGTAATACATAATGCAAGTAAGCTAATTAAAACTGATCTCAATGATTGATTGGACTCGGTGAGTGGGCTCGTAAGTACAGGAGAACTACGTACCTTGCGGCGGACGGTGAGGAGGCAGCAGCCGCGGGGATCCATGAGGACGACTTCATCTTGGAGGCGGGGTTGTGGACCGTAGGAGTCGACACGGAAGACGAGTTGGCCGTGGGAGTTGTAGACGGTGAAGCCGTCGCCGGCGAAGAAGAGGGAGGTCTTGAGGACAGTGAGGTGGGTTTCTTGTTTGAAGACATAGCAGTCTTGGGGGAGAGAGGGCTCTTTCAACTTCATACTGTTGGGTTTATTGTACAGTAAATTCCTGAATCTGCGAAAGATCTCCAGGAGGACGTCGAAGTGAAACCAGGGAGTGATGGGGGTAGACGACGGAGGAGGGTGAAAGCAGAAAACGTTAGGTTAGAGGGATGTATATATGGGAGTTGGAAAGGTGAAGAAGAAAAGGCACGCGCAGAGAACTCGGGGGCCATATTTTAACACGTGGAGTTTGATGAGTTGTCACATTGTCATTGGAGTAATTATCATGGGACCGTAAGCTGTGGCCTTTCCTAGTTTCCTCCACCGAATGTAAAATCATTTACAGCAGTACATGTCCAATTCACAACTTGATAACGCTAAAAAAAGAAAAACTCTTTCCTCACTCATGTAATTGTGTCTTAATCTTTTAAATGTCATCTAAATTTCTCATGTGGTGGCATTTCTTATCATCCATCCGACGAACAGCCTCTGATCATCTAATTTTTATATATTTGAAGAGCTCCAAATTTTCTTGGTCAAATCATAACAATAAAACACTTATTTCCAATTCTTAATATAAAACTCAGTTGAATAATTTTAAAAATTTATTAAAATATTTAATATAATTATAGTATATGTTATGTTATGTCTTTAAAATAGTATCATCAGATTATATATCAATATATAAATGAGACAAATTAATTTTTAAAAATATGATAAATATAAATACTTTAAAACAATTTAGTAATTTTCTCAATATTTTTTATTTAATTAATTAAATCTTATATTAAGAATTAAAAATAGTGTGACTTACCAAAAAAATCCAACCGCGTGATCTAACACAGTTGGTACTTCACTGACTTATTTAAATATCTAGTCTGGGGGTTAGATTTTTAGATGTGTGTATAGAGATGTTATCGTTGATTCTAAGTTCAATGCTCATTTAATTTTCTCTCACACACACGTATAAATAAATAGAAACATAGGGGTATTAAACATATAGAGTGATTCTTATGGACTTAATTAATTAACATTAGGGAATACAAATTTGAGCTGATTGGTTAATTGTAAACATTTGCTGGCAAGAAAAAAGGGGTAAATGTAAGGGTTGGGGCCCAAATTTGAGCGGTTCATGAGTTGGTGAGGGAAAGATATTTGTGCTGTGAGTGAATGTGACACAGGAAGCAAAAAGATTTACTAGCAATGAGACTGAGAGGGTGTTTGAGAAGCCTAATAAGTATTTTTCAGAAATATTTTTTTGCAAATTGAGACAAACTCTTTTATATATTTATTTCGTATACTGTAAAAGTATTTATGAAACTATGATTTTGATTTTATCCAAACACCCGTAAATTGTTTGGTCTCAATCCACTTGGTGCCATGTGTCCGCCGTTTACATGCCCGGAGATTTTATTCCCAGGAAGATCACTGCCTCACAGGTATGCAACGTTGTTCTAGATTCGATGAGGTCCAACAGAATATAATTACAAAATAAATTTTAGAAATCATTTTTTTAATTTTGAAACTTGTTATTATAAACTGTTTAAGTTATTATTAAAACTTTTTAATAATTACTTTTTTATTTGAGAACTTATTGTAATTCTAGAAGGTCCGTTAGGTTTAAAATTAAAAAAAAAACATTATTTCTTGATTCAATTACAAGGATCCCAACCATCTCAAGATTAGATTAGGAATCAAGGATAAGTATCTATCTTAATATTTTTATTTGGCTTTAGAAGATCCGTATGCAGGAATATGTAAATATGGATAATGGATGCTATGAAACACGAGATGTACTAATTTAATTTGTTGCTTAATTCTGGGCAAAGTTAGGTTTAGGACATAACTAAAAAACTCACCAACTTTGCCCAAATTCATAGACAAACTTGCTAAAATTAGAAAGGATTCAATGTTACGTAAGATATAATAAGACCACAGATTCTGGATTCATTCATTTGGCCATAATTGTCCCAAACTCATAAAGGAAATGGAAAGAATGGATGTGATTTGCATTTGATAGAATTATCTATAATAATGCAAACAGGGTAATATTGAAATGTGGCTCTAAGCATGTATGTGCGGAAAATTGAACAAATGGAAAGAAATCGAACTAAAATGAATACGAATATGATCATTTGATTTGGTTTGGTTCAAATCTTTTTGGTTTGAATCAATTGTGGATCTAAAAAAAATGTGGAATGCCCAACTCAAAAATTTTCGAGACAAATTTGAACATTAATTTTTTAATATGTATATATAATTAAGCTTTAATTTTTAGTATGTTGAAAGAATCTTACAATACTTTTACATCTTTTAATGAGTTAACTATTTTTTTGTCCATGTTCATACATATAGAGCTGCACAACAATAGATAGACCAAATAAGAGCCTAACTTAGAGTTTGGTTTGATTTTTTTCATCAGGTTAGATTTAGCAATATGTGGTCTGATTCAATCTAGTAGTAATTTAAAATCAAGTTGGACTGAATTTAGTCCACCAGACTGGTAGACTAGCTTAGGAAGCCCAAAACTCTATTTTTTAAAATTTTTTTATGGGAAGTAAGATATGAAAATGATAAATACAATATTAAGACAATAAAAAAATACCTATAATCATATAAAACTCATCCTTAAATATCATAAATATATGAAAATCTCTAACAACACTAAAAACAATGAAATGTAACATTCAAATTACAAATTATTAAAAAAAAAATCACCCAAATCGAACTGAACCAGTCCAAATAGTGTGATCACTTGGTTTGGAATTTAATCTGAACCGACCAACCAATCTGTTCCAATTATATAATTTATTTGGATTAGACTTGTCCAAACCAAACTACCTTAAGTTAGTTTTGAAATAAAAAATGCAAAAATATTGAAGTTAAAAATTCAAAAAAAAAAAAGGCGAAATGTCCCTGTTCCATCTGAATGGGACGTGACGTTTTTGCAACGAAACAGAATATAGGACGAAAATATTGTCTCATCTCATGAACACCTTTAACCTTTGATATAGAGAAAAAACATTTTTAATTAATAAGTATTAAAAATTGAACCGAACCTAATTTTACATCTAGAACAAAAATGTTCAAAATTCTGCCAAACTAATTAATTTTATAGGATTTGATTTTTTTTTCCTCCTCAAAATTGAACTGGAATCAATCAAATATATGAATCCAGCAATAAGTTGCGGTCCCCCATTGCTAATTGTAATGGCAGCCTCTCTGAAGTCGCACACACTGAAGACTAAAAATAGAAACCAACTTTAAAATTCAATGCCTCTTAAAATAAATTCAAAGATTATTTAATTCATTGCATTCTAGAAGGTAGCACGTGGATGACTTTGCCATAATTGGCTCATAATTAGGCTAAGTCAAAGCCCCACCAAATTAAACGTCACGTGCCCAACACCTGTATCTGTGGTATTTATTTTTATTTTTATTTTTATTTTATATATATATGTATATATCTATTTACATATCCACCGTCACGCTCACAAGTTCTCCATCTTTCAAAGGATGATGCCGTCCTCATTATTTGGATCGCTCAAGTCTCAAATCTCAGAAGAAATTACATTCTACTTTTATAAGTAAATTTTGACACGACAAAGGGAGCAAATTTGTGAATTTACTTTAATCTTAAGTACAGTACAATACTTCCTTGAGTTCAAAATATAAATTTCTCTCTCCGATCATAATTATAAGAAGTTAAGTTAGTTACTTGTAATAAATAGATGTTACCTTTTCAAAAATATCATTACTAATCAAGTGTATTAGTTAAAACTACCATTGTTAGAAGGACTAATTTGAAAAAAAAATATAAATATGATAGACAAAGTGAATTAGGGTATTATATTTAGGACATAAATAAAAATCAAATAAGTTCTTATATTAAGGACCGGAAGTAGTACTTTAAATTGCCGAATTGAAATCAAGAAAGTCCGACTAACTCATTAAATATGTTTTAGTTTAAAAAAAATTCTAATTTTATTCATGTTAAATGAGATCTTAAAGAAACAAAATGATTTTCAAGTGATTGACAATCAACACAAAATTGATAAATAAATATTTATTAATTATTTTTCAAGTGATTTGAATTATTTATGGACCAATTAATTCATCTAGAACGTGACTTATATTTTGGATTGAAACTAATATATCAGTCCACTGTATCAGTCAAATTTTAACTTTTTTTTTAGTAAATATTGCAAATTATCAAAGATGCTGTTTTAGAAAAGCTAATAACTTCATTAATTTATTTAATATTGATAAATTAATTATTTAGTTCTCATATCTAACACATGAATGATTATTGATTACCCGCCATGTCCACCTACCACGATAAAACACAAGCAAAGATTGAGTAACCAATTAGTTGAACTAAACAGTACCAATATTTGATGACTCCATGAATTATGATATTCGCCTTGAAACCACAGTAACCAAATCTGAATACAACTGGACTTTATTATTACTTCAACTCGCTCTCCACTTTGTGTGGAGAGAATTATTATTCAATTCACCAAACTAATTCTTTAATTTGATGAATATATTCTATATTAACGATGTTTAATTAATTAATTGTACAACTTTTTTTTTTCCTTCCTGTGCAGCATCTCAAACGTGTCGGCTCAGTTGAAAGCCTTTTTAGCTAATGCTATAACATCAAATAACAGGAACACAGTGGAGAGTGGTCGAAATTTGGCCACATCCAAAAAAAAAAAAGTTATATAAACTACTTTTGATTCTAAATATAAAAGTTAGTTGGTGACCCTAAATATAATATTTTAATTTATTTTATCTCTCAAATTTATAATGTGTTCTTAAAAATATCTTTTTTGATTATAAGGTGTTTCTATCTAAGTATAATTCTAATATATATAATTGAATAAAGGTAATATAAAAAAGTCATTGTTACAAATAATTTATTTAATCAATTTTTAAATATATTTAACTCTTATATTGAAAGTGGAATATGTATAATATAAGAACATGAAAAGTTGTGTGAGGGAAAACCGTGTTGGATGAGATGGTGGGGGGCGATGGCGTCCCTACTTGCTGGCCTTTAAGCAACATATCCCAGCTTTCGGCTTTCCCATATTTGATTGTTCAAATGTCCTCTCAATGGTGGCCTTTGTCTTCTACTAGAGCTGGAAAAACGGGCTGAGACCATCGGGCCGGCCCGTTTAAACCTGTTTAAATCAAGGGTCGGGCTTGTATTTTGGAGCCTTGAAAGGGAAGTCGGGCTTAAAAGGGCCAGTCCTGTAAGGCCGAAAAATAAACGGGCAGGCCCTGTAGGGTCGCGGGCCGGCCCGTTTAGGCCCACCAATTTTTTTTAATTTTTATATTTTTTTCTTAACTTAAGAAAGGAAACCCTAACATTTTAGACATAGCATACTCTTAGTTTTACTCATCCCAACCGCTCACACAGATAGCATTCACAAAAAAAAAAAAGAATCATTATAATTGTGGGAAAAATAATAAAAAAAACGTGAAAATTGCAAATTTAAAACTAAACATATTCACAAAAATATATTGTTATTTATAAGTTGTCAAAACTTGTTAAAATACTGTATGTGTAATTTTTACAGTCTTTATTTGTTATTCTCCCATATTTTTTATACTTGAAATATAATTGATCAAAAAATCTTTTGAACTAAAATAAAGATCTATATCATTTTTATAGTTAGAAACAAATTTAGAACTAAGGATGATGAACTCTTTTCTTTTTTGTCGGTATGACAAATGATTATTCTTTATGTATACTATGTTTGTTAGTTAAACTTTTTTGTTAATTATTTATAATTAAACCAGATCATCTGCATTGTAATTATCTACTGAACTTAGTACTTATTTAGTTGTTTATGTCTGTTCTCTATTTAGTTTGTTTATTCAGTAGACTCTATTACACTGTGATATATGTTTAGACATGATGACGTTTATATTTGTGATTTAATTTTATTTATATTTATACCTTTTATTAGTAATTTTATTGTTTTATTTTTATTATTTTGATAAAATATGCAAAAAAATTTAAAAAATTTCATTTTAGTTAAAAGGGATAAAAGCCCGCGGACCGGCCCGAGCCCATCATCTCACGGGTTGGGCTTGAAAAAATGAGTCATTTTTTAAACTTAGGCTTAAACGGGCCCGCCGTTTAAGCCTGAGCCCGTGACGGGCTGGTCCTGCAGAGTCGGGCCAGCCCGTTTTCCCAGTACTATGACTTCTATAAGGTTGTTTCTTCCTTTGACTCACTCCAGGCCCTCACACGCATTCTTAATTAAATGAGTTTTCTCACAACCATACCCTTTACAGCATAATCAAAATGATAAATTGCTTGTTTGTTTAGACTTCAAAATCATCTTTTTAATCATGATTTATAACATACAAGACAAGTATATGATAAAAATTTTGTCTCGATTTATAGGAATATGTTTGTAAACACTTAATGCAAACTGCTTCAAATAAGTTTAAAATATTTTGGTTAAATTTGTACGGTCAATTTTATCTCGGTTTATGAGCTCTCTCATCACGCTTTACAAAAATATGCAAATATTAGGATCTTACATGACTTATTGTTTGAAGAAATTGTTTGGTTAATCATACACTAGGGATTCTACTCAATCTCCATGTTCTCGAATTAAATTATAGGTCCAAGATGCGATATATGGCCAAGTGGCTCCGTTCAAATTAGCCAACCTTATCCTTTTGTTTGGATTAAGGCAATGAGGAGAGGGAATATCACCCTGTGGCGCATAAAGAGTCTGATCAGTCAAGAGAAAACAATCGGGCCATTCTTTATAGGCCTGGCCCATTTTTGAGCCCATATTCAGTTCATATCTTAGTTGCTCACCAAAACCATGGGGTCACTGTCAATAAATTGTAACAAAAGCTTAGAGAAGAAAAGAAGTCGCACCAGTAATTGTGGCCCTCGCGGTTTAGCTTTGATGTTTGAAGTTGCCTTAGAGGTTGCCAATTCGATTACTGGTAGGGAAGAGGAAGAAGAGAAGAAGAGAAATGAGGTATTCTAAAATACCTCTTTTTTCATCTGTCATTTTTTAATTTAAAAAAAAATTAAACATTGCTGATGCTTTAAAATATTCCCTTTTCAAGTGCGTCTATCTTCATGAATAATGAGTTTTCACTTTAGTTTCATATTTAACTTTAGTTTTATATGAATAAAATGAGTTTGAGCTTTAACTTTAGTTTTATATCAACTTTTGAAGAACAGCGTCTGTCGTGTGGTGTGAGTTATGAATTTGAAGTTTTAGCTTTTACTTTATCGCAGAAATTTGTTCTATTGGCTCCCTTTTCTCTATGTAAAAACCCAAATCCATCCTACAAACTTTTATTATTAATATAATCAACACTTTAAAATTTACTATTCTAATATGATCAAATACAAGTGTGAGTAACTAAGGTTTTTTGTTGTTGAAATTGTTAGTCGCTTTAATTTCCATCAGGAACATTATATGATTTTCTCAAGCAAAAATAAACTTTGTTCCTATGTTATTAATTGGCTGGCTTCCAATTTAGCTAATTAAATGGATTCATTTTTCACACACAAATCTACATGTACATTGTGATTGTAGATTCCTTTTGTCCGATATCAAAATATGCTAAAAATTATAATTCTCTTGAATGAAACATTTTGTTAATCAATTCATTAATACATAAATTATAGGTGTTGGGTCATGTTTTTTTTTTTTTAATGTCAATTAAAAACAAACATCTTTAATCTTGAATTTAAGTTTAAATAAACAGCTGCAACTAACTTGCAAAAAGCATTATTTTAGAGGTTTCAAGGTTAAATACTCGTACGACCAGTAAAGATAGGAAACAATAAATGAGGGAAAATCCCATATAAATACTCTCAATATTTCAAAGTCCTAAATCAATGACTCCAATTTATATAATACCAAATTAATCTTCTTGAACTAGTTTGGAATCTATAATTTTTTGGGATAAAAACCTTGCAACCTCTAATTTTATATTATAATTTATAAGTCATTTTGTCATTACATTTCGCAACCTACACATACAGCTAACCTTTTTTTTTTGGGGCATTTCAACTTTTTAGAAAACCGATTATATCTTAAAACTCATTTTCTATCCTGCCATTCCTTTGTCCAACGGTTATTTTATTTCTACAAATAATTTTTTTCAAATCATTTGTATTTTTATTAATAACAATTTTATTTTATCTCAAAACTCATTTCTTGATGAACAACGTAAATGAGTTATAATGCATGCCATTGAAATAGTTAACTAAGAAATGATAATAAATAGTTACAAAAGCGATAAAAGTGTTTTCTTTATGTAGATAGTGTTTCAAAGATCATTATGCACATCTTGTATAACATCTACCCACTCTCCTATCAGGATACTTGTAAGACCCATACCCTTAAAAACATCATAAATCATCATAAAGTCCACTACTATGGTAGAAAAGGAAAGCTGTTAAAACGAGCTACCATAGTAGAAGGAAAATTTCATATTTTTAGAAATTGACTTTCAAACTCGGGTCAACCCGATAGACGTTGCATGCAACTAAAATAATCCATTCATATCTGCTGGGCCTCCGAGCCTCCGGCCCGGGTAACACATACATCAAAGTCAGCCCATCTAAAAAGTTTTCAACTATATAATCCAGAGTTCATCAAACACTAGCAATGGCCTCCGGCCAATCAAAATAAGGAGATACATTCTCTCCAGTTTACAACAAGGCCGGGTAATCAAATATATCAAAAAGCAGTCCTAAATGTGGCAATATATACTAGTCATACATATACACATGCTAGAGGCCTAAAGCTAACCGAGCTCAAGCCTCTGCGTCTCTTCCCGATGGCCCACGCCCGGAACCTTCACCTGAAAACATTGTAAACCACGGGGTGAGACAAGGTCTCAGTAACCAACCTTTCCAATATTAGGTACTACTAAATAGGTGCTCGTGAGGTGTCAAGTGGGGCAGTTCACAAATAATATAATGATAGCCACAATAAATCATGCGAGTGAAATGATGCAATTCCCATTAACCAAATCCCTCACTTTGGGGGATTTTCAGGAGCCGAAGCCGGCCTATCCCTCACTATGGGGGACGTAAGGAGCCATAAAAGGCCTATCCCTCACTCTGGGGGACGTAGGGAGCCAAAAGGCCTATCCCTCACTATGGGGGACGTACTAAGCCAACCATCATGCATTAATGGAGGCCTTACCACGTGGTAGTAACTATCAAACTCTCACCAAATCCCAAATCATGCATCATGCTCAAATCATAATCAAAGAGTAATAATCATTTCACAATTAACCTCATTCAGTGGCATATCTTTCACAATTCCAAAAAATGCATTCATCATAAATCAAAACCCCACAGACGGTTTTCCCTTTTTATATACAACATATAGTTTGAACACAATTACTATTTGGAGCACAAAACACAAATCTACTCACAATACCACAGAAGCAAGTACTAAGGATTGGAAAGTGGTTACCTCTCGCCTGAGCAAGGAATAACAAACCAACGATGTGGCCCCGTGCACCACCAAGACTCACAACCGGTCTACACAAGCACACAAACACACAACCATCATATATTAGCTTTCAAACTAATAATGTGGCCAAAACAACACTTGGGGACACAAAATTCCTATCTCCCATCAAAACTCTACCCAACTCAAAGGGTATAACTATCAAAACAACACTCCAAAGTCATATCAATCCATTAACACCTTAATTCCTTTCCAAACATTAATTAAGATTCACAACCTCAAGGACCCATTATGGAATTCTACACCCAAACATCCCATTTGAGCAATTAAGGCTCCAACAACAATTCTAAACCGATTAAACATCCAATTTAACCCTCCTTAACATAACCCAATTCACAAAACTCAAAATCAATCTCTACATTATCATCCTCAATCCCAAATCATCCATTTCCATAAACCCTAGCTCCAAAACTCAAGATTCTTTAAATCCAAGAAAACTACACCGATTAAATACTTAAACTAACCCAATGCAATCAATTAAACTCAAAATAATCGGTCAAAAACCTCAGTTTCATCACAACTTAGAAAATCCTAGGGTTCCACCAAAAATCCTCATAAATTTCAATCAAGAAGATAGATTAGAGGTTAAAATCACTTACTTGAGGTAATGGATCCTTAGAAATGTCTCCTCCAAGCCAAAAGTTCGAAACCCTAGCAGAGCTTCTCTCTCCTCCTTCAGATTTTTCTTATTTTCGCACGCTGAACCCTCCTGCGACTATATAGATTCGCGACCTTTCGCCGCGGCGAACTAATCCCGAGAGGGATTACTCACCTGAAAACCTGACTTCGCCGCGGCGAAAGCTTCCCGAGAGGAAACTCTCGCTCGCCCAGAAAACATTCGCCGCGGCATGCCCCTACCTTCGCCGCGGCGAAACCTTCCCGAAAGGGAAGCCTCGCTCACCAGAGTAACTTCGTCGCGGCGTCCCCTAGACTTCGCCGTGGCCAAACCTTCCCGAGAAGACACTCCCCTCTGAAACTCCCGGTGCGCCGCGGCGAACATACCCTGAGAGGGGTACGTTCACCTATTCCTCCAACAAACCTCAAATTCAACCCAAACACCCAGATCAAGATCAAATCACTAATCTATCCTCAAAATCAACCTAAAAGAGGCTATTAAAACCCGATAAAACTCAGGATGTTACAATACTCATCTTTTTACGTGCTTGAACGCCGAGAAAACTCTTATATTTGGTCACGTTAGGCTCATGTGGTTTTCAATTACGATCAAATTGAATCAGTATCATTTTCCTACTACTTTGACTCAATTAAACCTCCGTCAGTTGATATCTTAACATGATATCAGAGCCAGGTTTAGTAGACTAGTCAACTGAAAGTCCATTCTTTATATGTGGCTTTGTCAGCCAATTGAACTCACTAAAATCACTGGTGAATGATGAAGTTTGGGGTCGAGATGTTTGAAGCCCTAACCACTAAGACCTATCCTAATTGTTCATGAAGGTTTCGATATTAGAAAAATTAGTCATGATTGCTCTGGAAAAATATCATCTTGAGGTTTTTTGAAACCACTTTCAAACCAACTTTGAAACTCTGTTTTCAACATATTTTTACTCCAATATCTTTTCATCATTAACAATTGATATGTGTCTTGGTAAATGAAATGGTCTCCTTGCTCATGGTATTTACTTCACTAGAATTGAACATATTAAAATACATTCCAAAACAAAATATTACCCCCATGACTTCAATTTCTATACTATTGATGCATCTGTTCGATAAAGAATTCAACCCCGCGCTTGTGAATTTCTTCAATATCATTTTTGGAAAATGGTTCAGGGAAATCAAACATCTGAAAAATCAAAGCCAAACAAACCATTTTGTTTCCAATACTAAAAGAATAAAAATGGCATAAAATTTTAGAAAATACACTTACTTCTCAGGTAAATTCGGTTATGCCTAAGGTGATAATATCAAATATGTGTCTTAGCACATGAAAGCCGCATAAATTAGAACCTTTCGGTTGCCTATGACTCTATAAAAGAACGCGAGTTAGTAGAATCACAATGGCAAAGATGATTCAAGAAGCTCATAAAACAAATATGTACTTACTTGTGGTATGATCCATGCAGGTGTGAACCCACCCAAAGAATTTCTCATGGCCCTATCATTTATATCACAAATTTAGTAACTTACTTATCAAAAAGACTATTGTTTTGTACAACCACACTTACTTGTTCATCTTATTCTTTAGTTTTTGTAACGGTTGCTTATGAAGGGAACATAAGAAGACAATAATATTGCTTTTCATAGATAAAACAACTAGCTGCCAATGATCACTGAAAACAAGAAAGAATGTTAGGAAAATACTCAACTTTTCATCCACTGAAAGAAAATTTTCTTTTTCTTACTTTTGGAAATATGCTCCCAAGAAACACTAAATTTTCCCCTCACTAAGCCTTTGTGACAATTATTTTTTATATCAATTCTTTAGCGTTCCCACTATCTTGGATGTGAAATGGGAAAAGAAATCCAAACTTATTGCTTCGGCCTAAGGAAACCAACTCACAATGCAAGTACCTATAATAATGTAAGCACGTTAGTTGGAGCTAAATTCTTTTAATTATATTTATATTGGCAAGAAAATACTTACATTATAGAAACTTAGATATTCACATTAGTAAGCTGCTGGTGAGAACGTAGAAGGACCGCTAAATCATCCTTCTCAATATAGACCAACACTCCTGCCTTACCTATAACTATTAGATCAATTGGGAGATCTATTGATAATTTTAAGTCTGTATCATATGCCATCATAGCAAATTTTTGCATGGCACTACACTTTGTTTGAGGCTGGGGATGCAATTAAGGTTGTAAGACTAGTGGATTCGATGGAGTTTTGATCGGGATTGTGACCGTGGTGGCCTCATCTCGAACAACATCAACAAGTCTTTTTGACCACAAGATAAAAGTATTTTCAGCCTCATCCATAGTTCTCATCTCATCAGTGAGAATTGGGACAAAAGCATCTGTGGTTATCACCTCTTCAACAACCACTCTTACTTGATCATCTTATGTGAGATGGACAGTTAGCCCTAGGTTGTGGATGCTTCCCCATGCTACTAACTACCTAGGAGGATTCTCTACATATAGATGACAAGGTTCCTTATTCTTAGCCTTGTGACCCTTTAACTATGCAAGCATCTTCACTAGTATATGACCCATTCCTCTTCTAGGGAGCATATTTCCATCGGTCTTCACGACGTGGTGGAGATAGTGGAGAAACACAAATAAAAGGATCAGACTTCACTTGTTCTTCTAACCACTTCTGCTTGGTTGCCATCAAGTCTCTGTTAGCTTTTGCATAAGCCCCACGAGACATTGTATTGGGGCATATATTCATACTACCATTCTCTTTTGTTTGTGCTCCTTTTTGCTGAGTAAGAATTAAAAGGTAATTAGAATCAATAACGACAATGATCAATAATTAACATGAATAAATAAAGAATGATATTCAAAGTAAATCAACTCACCAAAGGCTCTGGCCTAGTCCAAATCTTGCAAAGTTTTTGCCAAGTCTCTTCATCAATAAATGAATACTTGCTACAAGAAGTCGGTTGAGACTCACCATCTTTCATATTGATATGCACATAATAACAAGCTAATTGTGACTTAAATGCTCTCTAGTGCTCATTGCAATATCTCATCGTCTTACTGCTCACGCTTTCATATTGAGGAACAACATAAATGAGCTATGATTCATGCGACTAAAATAGTTAGCTACAAAATGATAATAAATAGTTACAAAAGCAATAAAAGTGTTTTCTTTACCTGGATAGTGTCCTAAAGATCATTCTGTACATCTTGTGTAACATTTACCCACTCTCCTATCAAGATACTCACTTTCTTACGCATTTGAATGCCGAGAAAACCCTTATATTTGGTCCTGTTAGGCTTATGTGGTTTCCAATTACAACCAAATTGAATCAATATCTTTTTTCCCACTACTCTGACTTGATTGAACCTCCGTCAATTGATATCTTAACATGGTATCAGAGCCATGTTTAGTAGGCTTGTCAACTGAGAGTCCAATTCTTGTATGTGACTTTGTCAACCAGTTAAAATTTTACAGAGGCAACGACATTATTAAACTCGCTAAAGTCATTGATGAATGATGAAGTTTAGGATTGAGATGTTTGAAGCCCTAACTGCTGAGACCTATCCTAATTGTTCTTGAAGGTTTGGTATCAGAAACATTAGTCATGATTACTCTAGAAAAGTGCGATCTTGAAGTTTTTTGGAACCACTTTCAAACCACATTTGAAACTTTGTTTTCAACAGGTTTTTATTCCAATTTCTTTCTATTATCAACGATTGATCTGTGCCTTGTAGATTGATTGCTAGGGCTGCTTTGATTGACACTAGTTGACTCACTCTGAGTATTGGTAGGACTCCTCTAAATTTGATTAACACTAGTCAGCTCGTTCAAGGTATTATTAGGCTGTTGTCTGTGATCACCCATGTTCTTGTTTAGAGGAAAACAAAACGGTAAGTTGCTTGAAATAAAATAACATGAAATACAGTAACTATATAATTTCAAGATCAGGTGAACTGATGAAGGCGGAAAGAAGACGAAGAATGAAGCTTGAATATGGGTGAAAGTGGGAACTTACCTTAGGTGAAACCTGCAATAAACTGATAAATGAGCGAAGAAGACGAAGAATGAAACTGGCCGAAAGGGAAACACTGAAGAGTTCCATATTAACAGGAAGAAATGACCTCAAGTGAAACAGGCGAAGAATAAAGCTTGAAGCCAGGTGAAACCCATAATGAATGAGTGAATGCTTGAAGACCAAAGGACGAAAGGATTCTAGAACGCAAGAGATGGAGTAACAAGCTTTAAAATATTTTTTTAAAAACTTTTTAAACTACGTGCATATTAGAACTTGTAATTCCATAAGATATGAGATATAGTAATGCCTTAAAAAAATAATTTTTTAAAACTTTCAAAACTACGTGCAATTTGGAACACAACATTTAGTAAGGTCTTTAAAAATATTTTTTAAAGTATATTTTGCGCATTTAAATTTTATCATTTGAAATTTTTTTAGCACTACCTAGCAGCTTAAATTATTTTTTTTGGCATCTATAACTGTAAAATTTTTTCCTCAACATCTAGCATCATTAATTAATTTTGAATGTATCTAACATTCTCAAATATTTTTTCAGTAGCATACAGAATACTGAGTGTTGCTAAAAAATATTTCAAGTTACTGGATGGATAAAAAATTATTTTAGGAAGCACAATACAGCCAAAAAAGTATTTCAAAAACAGTTATCCAATAATGCATAAAACATCCATTTAAGCTTAAGATATCATTTAAATCTAAGATTAATGTGAGACAAAATATATAAAAATTAAGCTTTATCCATTTTCTCACATTTAACCTTTACACTCCTGGACAAAACAATTATATTTGTGGAACAGCTTAGTTTTAATTTTTGATATTAGAATTCTACTCAATCCCTTTTTGATAGAATATTCCTGTTGGTTAGTATATTTTGTTACATAAACCAGAGCATACATGAAGTAGATCAAGCTATAAAGTAAAAAAAAATTCATTAAAAAGTTAGATACTGAATCTAATTGTGTAGTAAACTAGAGTGTAGACTAAAGCGTACGTTGTAGATTAGATATGCACAAAAAAGAATGCAAGATAAAAAAAACTTTCTAAAAATCAACTTTCTAAAAATATGAAAATTGACTTTAAAAAATGGGAAATATTAATTTCAAGCCAAAAATAAGAAATCACAAAATATTCATATTTTCAATCCAAAATCCCAACTTCTATTAAAAATTATAAAATCAATCAATTAATCCTATAATGCATAAAACATCCATTTAAGCTTAAGATATCATTTAAATTCAAGATTAATATGAGACAAAATATATAAAAATTAAGCTTTCTCAATTTTCTCACACTTAGCCTTCGCACTCATAAGCAAGGCAATTATGTTTGTAGAACGGTCTAGCATTAATTTTTGATATTAGAACTCTACTCAATTCCTTTTTGATAGACCATCCCTTTTGGTTAGTATATTTTGTTGTATAAACCAGAACGCACATGCAGTAGATCAAGCTATCAAGTAAACAAAAAATTCATTGAAAAATAGGATACTGAGTCTAATGAAAATAGGATACTGAGTCTAATAAAAGGAAGAAATGCAGAGTATAGTAAATTAGAGCGCATGCGCACTAGATTAAACATATACTAGCACTACAAAAAAATATGTTAATTCTAGCGGTTATGGTGTTACATTTCTAGCGGTTTTAACCGCTACAAATAACATTTGTAGCGGTTAACGAAACCGCTAGAAAAACAGGTGTTAGAAAAAATTTCTAGCGGTTATCTCAACCGCTACACATCATGGTCAAAACGATAGAACATTTCTAGCGGTTACGAACCGCTAGAAATTATCTGAAGGAGACACATTACTAGCGGTTACAAAACCGCTAGAAATTTTTTCCGGGGAAACGTTTCTAGCGGTTTTATAACCGCTAGAAAAGTTTCCCCGGAAAAAATTTCTAGCGGTTTTGTAACCGCTAGAAACCTGCTAAACGGGAATTAAATAATTTCAGTAGCGCGCGAAAATTACTAGCGGTTATAGAACCGCTAGAAATATTTGGGAAATTAAATTTTCACACCAATTGAATTTTTAGAATGGCGGGAAAATTTTCTAGCGGTTCTTAACCGCTAGAAAGTTTGGCGCGAAATTTAAATTTGACGAAATATTTCTAGCGGTTCTGAACCGCTAGAAATGTTTACCGTGCCAGAAAAAAAAATTTATGGTTTTTCATATTATAATTTTAAAAACCATTAAATAAATTATTTTGAAGAATTTTTGTTAATTTGTATAATTAGTTATATGTTACATTTTATATATTCAAATTTTGTAATAAAAAATATGTAATTAAATTATGAATGTGTTAAAAGAAGTGAATTTAATCTAACAAGATATTTAATTGAATATTTAATAAGATAGTTGAATTGAAGATGATATATTTTGGAATATTGAACCTATAGTATTAAGTTGATGAGTATTTGAATCAGTTGAGGAGGGCATGACAAATGTGGAGAAGAAAAATCTGAAAGGAAAGGAGAAATAAATATGTTAGTAAATTTTAAATAAAAACAAATAAAAGATACAATGAATTATAAAATAAAATTCACTTACCATAGAGTAAAAAGAAAAAAATCACAATATGAGATAGTAAGAAAAAAGAGAGAATTATGAAGAAGAATAGGAGAGGAAGGAAAAGAGATGGAGTAAATGAATGTAGAGAAGATATGGTATTTATAGAGATCAGCGACACATTTGTAGCGGTGTTTTTGTAGCGTTTTATAACATTTTGTAGCTGTTATTCATTTTCTAGCGTATATAAAAGCGCTAGTAATTAGTAGCGGTTACATATGTAGCGGTTATTAACCGCTAGAAAGTTAGTATTTTTTATTTTTAAAATCTGAACGAATTTTAATTTACAGGTATGTATTTTGTAGCGGTTAATAACCGCTACAAATGAAAATTTTTTTATTTTTAAAAAATTTTACGAATTTTAATTTATACATATGTATTTATGGACGAAAAATTTGTTAAATAATTTATTTTGGATGCTGCTACTCTCCATCATCATCCGGCCTGAAAGGACATATTTTAAAAAAATTTGTTAAATTTATGTTGTATTTGGAAAAAATTAGTAATTAGTAGTTAATTATTTAAATAATTTAAGAAAAGACGTGTACCTGATAAGTGGCAAATTATCATCTCCTTGAGGAAAGAAGTCTTCAAAATTCGAGGGTTGGAAGGGTTCACTGTCGTAAATAATGTCACCATCACCCATATCGTAAAGATCCCGTGGCTTGAGGTGAACGACCATATTCCAGTCTTTATGTTTCTCGTCCTCGACATAGTAAATTTGGTGTGCCTCAGAAGCAAGGATATATGGCTCATCATCTTCAGATGCCCCCGTATGAATAAGTCTTGAGAAATTGACTGAGGTGATGCCCAAATGGTCAGTAGCGAGTCCCCGTGAAGTTGTCGTATTTGCCCAGGAGCATTTGAACAGTGTCACGGTGAAAAGCTGGTAAGTCAACTCAATAATGTCAATTAGCTTTCCATAGTAAGTGACGCCTCCAAAGCGCATATCGCCATCACTACTGCTAGCATAACATCTCGTTCCGAATGTCCCGCAAACTCCAGAGTTTTGTGTGAGCAATCCCTGATCACGTGCAACCGTACAGAACTTGAAGCCGTTGACATTGTACGCGGTAAACCTCCGTGCATGGTCTAACGGACCGAGAGAAAGAGCTCTGAATTCATCTGTGTATGGGCTGTTGTCATTACGTATTCGACGTGTAAACCAACTGGGAAACTCTTTGTGGACTCTTTTATCAATGTCAGCAGAACGCGCACGGCCCCGTAGCTGACGCCTGAGATAACTCCTAAACTCACTATAGTAAAGTGTAATTTGTTAGAAGAGTCAGTAAGAAACAAATATAAAGTGTAAAAGCTAGTGAGCTTATATGATATATATACTTACTGCATGAAGGGTTCAACTTGGCTGCAATTTATCAAAACGTGTCTGTGTGCCTGGAGTTTCTCTGTAGGAGTGAGTCTGAAGAATTCATATCCTCCAACTGGTTTCCCAACAGGAGGAAATAAAGTTGACGTGGAAGGACCGGGAGGAGAATCATCTACGCGACGCGGGCGGTTAAAAGATGTCTCCATGTCATCAAAGTACCTCGAACAGAAAGTTAGGACCTCATCTCCGGAATAACCTTCTGCTATTGACCCCTCAGGCCATGCCTTATTCCTAACATATGATTTTAATTTTCCCAAGTACCTGTAAGTTAAAATTGCATTAATAATTACGAGTAAATGAAAGAACAATGTGAAATTTAAAGAGGCGGGAATAAAAGATAATCTAGTACCTCTCTATAGGGTACATCCATCGATAGTGAACTGGGCCAGCAACCTTTGCTTCTCGAACAAGGTGGACAGTCAAGTGAACCATAACAGTAAAGAATGATGGAGGAAATATCATCTCCAAGTGACAAAGTGTAAGAATAATTTTATTTTGCAGCTGATCAAGCTCTTCCGCTACCAAGACCTTCGCACACAACTTCTTGAAAAATGAACATAATTCTACCAAAACCACCGATACATCAGAAGGAAGTGTGTTTTTCAAGGCCAATGGAAGTAACTGTTGCATAAGAACATGAGAGTCATGACTTTTCAACCCAGTAACCTTTCGAGCCTGCAGATCGATACACCTTGAGATGTTGCTAGAATATCCATCTGGTACTTTTATGTTCTTCAACGTCGAGAGGAAGATATCCTTGTTCTGCTTTGTCAAGGTGAATTTAGCTGGCTGAAACTTGTCGTTTTCATCAGGCCAAGCCTCTTCACGAATTCCCCAGGCCCGTAAATCTTTTCTAGCTGCGAGATGGTCTTTGGACTTTCCAGCTTCATTGAGCAACGTATATAGCACATTATCGCACACATTTTTTTCAATGTGCATAACATCCAAACTGTGTCGTAGCAAATTAGATTCCCAATAAGGAAGAGTGAAAAATATGCTTCTCTTCCGCCATTGCATAGGTTGCGTATCAGATGTCCCACGAGATCGTCGTCCCAATCGTTCGGGATCCACACTCTTACCAAACTCGATATGAACATCTTCTAACTGCCGCAAAATATCCATACCAGACAAAGTAACAGGAGGATCTCTCTTCTCCTGTTTCCCATCGAAGCGAATCCGTTGCAATCTAAGTCTGTGCTTGGAATCAAGGAACCGTCGATGTCCTATGAAGCACCACTTGCGACTGTGTGGAAGGCGACATGGCACAGAATCAAAATTGCACTCAGGACAGGCCAACCCAGTATGCACATTCCAGCCAGACAAAGTTCCCAAACCGGGAAAATCACTTATTGTCCACATCAAGGCTGCACGGAGATTGAATAGTTGCTTGTCATGTGAGTCATATGCCTCAACACCATTCGTCCATAGGTCGAGCAATTCGTGTATCAACGGTTGCAGGTATACGTCAATATCATTTCCTGGTGCTTTCTTGCCAGGAATGATCATGGAAAGCAAAAAGGAGCTCTGCTTCATGCACATCCAAGGTGGTAGATTGTATGGAATTAACACCACCAGCCAAGCTTGTTAATAATCTTTTTTGCTTCGTAAAAAGACGGAGGGAATTCAGCTTGGGGGAAAGCATCTCCCAGTAACTCCAGCAACATAGACATCGCCTTGTCAGTCATACCGCACAAGCATTTGATGTGATACAGCCTCACCAAGAATGACAACTTCGAATACTTTGTACACCCAGAATAAAGAGGCTTGTCAGCTTCGGTCATGAGGTCAAAAAATTCCCGAGCAGTTTCGTTTCTTAGAAACTCCGGTTGAGGTCCCTCTACTTCATCTTCGTTGGGATTCGAGCTTTCGTGAACACCAAAAGCATCACGCACAGCATCATTCACGGCATCGGCCTCATCCACTCGAACTCCCATCCGTGAAACTACTGGCACTGACTCAGCACCCATATCTAGCCGTTCCCCATGTAGTTGCCAAAATACGTACTCTCGCGGAAAAGGCTTAAAGATTAAATGTTCCCTAACAATATCTTTGGGATGCCACTTTTTGAAATTACATTTAGGACAGGGACACTGAATCTTACCATTTACGGCAGCATTGGCGAAAGCAAAATCCAAGAAATAGTTTAGACCAGCCAAGTATTGCGGAGTCGACCGGTGCAAGTTGATCCACGACCTATCCATGACTAATAATGCTCAAATTTCGTGAAAATATGCCACAGAGCTCAAAGAGAAGTTAAAATGAAATTCAGTTGAAGTGCTTCAGCTTATAAAGGAGGGTGGAGGAACGGTCATTTTTTTGTAGCGGTTACAAAACCGCTACAAATTTGTAGCGGTTTTAACGGAAAATTTCAATTTCCAGCGGTTATTAACCGCTAGAAATTCTAAATATCGGTTACAAACCGATAGAAATTTCTAGCGGTTTAACGGGAATTTTCTCTCCATCTGTTTTGAATTTTCTAGCGGTTTTATAACCGCTAGAAAATTCGGTCAAATTTGAGAATTTTCTAGCGGTTCACCAGAACCGCTAGAAAATTCTACAGTTTTAAAAATATTTATTAAATTAATAAATGATTATAGAATTATTTCGAGTAATTAATATGTTTAACGTGTTTAATAAATTGTAATGTTGATGTTGTAATAAATAAATAAATATTTCAATATTAATTAGTACTTGACATAAATAAAATTATAGAAATAAATCAATAAAGGAAACAAATAAATATAAAATTTAGATAAATATCTAAATAATATATAAAACCGTAAAATTAAGATTCTAATAAAATCCGATACAATGAAAGCAAATCATGGGTGGGGGGCAGAAGCAGCATCATCGGGATCATCCTCTGCTGAATCCTCCGGCTGACGGTGGGCAGGCCGCTCAACCTGCTGGGACTGGACTGGCGGATGGCGGGGTAGGGGCGGGACTGGTGGCATGTGTAGGTCGGGGATGTCAGGAACCGAGATGTTTGGAGCTATACTGACCACCACATGACGCAGAGCCGTAGCAGCTGCCAAGAGCTGGTCAAGCTGCGTCTGGAGCTGACGATCACGCTCCTGGAACTGACGATCACGCTCCACGATCCTGGCCTCGAACTCTTGTCTGAGCTCCTCTCGCAATTCCTCTGAAGATGAGGAACCCGGCCGCTTCGCACTCGCATGAGAGCTCCCAGCAGTATATGAAGGGCCAGCGCCACTTGAGCGGGGCAGCCTAGTCGGTGTAGGTCCAAGTCCAAGCCCGCTAACTCGACCAGGGTGCTGCGGCCGGCCAAGACCCGCTAAAAGTGAGGCGGTGGGATCCAAGGCAGACCCCTGAGACTCACGCAACTCGGAATCGACCTGAGTCATCCGTGCCTACCAAAATTAATATAAAGAAGTTAATTATAATATAATGATATCTACACTGTGATATTATATTAATATTTAATTTATTACTTACCGCTATCTCCTCAACCTCATCCGACGCACGCCCGTCTCGGGGTCTATACACCATCGGCCACATCTCGCCATAAGTGGGCGTGTATCCCCGCTCCTGCTGCGTCTTTTCTATCTGTAAATGAAATCAAAGAAATAATTAGTTACAAATTAAATACATCTACATATTTAATAAATTTATTTCAAGTACTCACAATCTCGTCATAAGTGATCGCAAAGCTCCTGGATCCAGCCCTATGACGTATCGTCTGATGCCTGACGCTCCTAGCATTTCTCCTAGAAAGAGCCTGAAGCAAAATGTAAAAAAATTAAATTAAATGAGTCAAGTCGGATAAAAAATAAAGAAATTATAATTAATACAATATTATCATACCATCTGGTCAGCCGTCATCCTAAAATAGACGTAAGTAGACCAGTCTTGGTCCGGGACTCCACCAGGTACATCTGCCAGTATCTCCTGGAGGGGCCTCGTCCCGTCACCTTTCTTCTCCCTCCACAGGTCGGCCCTCCTGTTCTTCCATGCCATCCCCAGCCTCTTGATCGTGTCAGCCCTCAACTCCTCCCCCAGAATAAATTTACTCTATGATTAAAATAATAAATTAACTAAATAACAAATTATAAACAAATAATTAAGCAATTTCAATAATTAAAACAAATAATTAGTTTTTAACTAATTTAACAATATTATAAATAAAATATAAATTAATCAAAGTTTAATAATAATTAAACAATTAAGTAATTTAAATAAAAAAATATTTTTACTCAACTAAATTTAAAATTATTATAATTAATAAATTAATGAAATCAATAACAAATTATTTTCATTTAACTACTTTTAAATAATTTAAATTAAAAATATATATTCATTTAACTACTTTTAAAAATATTATAAATAACAAACAAATTAAATAAATAAAAAATTATAATCAAACAATTAAATTATTTGAAAACAAAATATATAATCATTTATTTAAATTAAAAAAAATTATAAATAACAATTTTATATTACCTTCATTATTTCCCAGCCTTGCTGCTTCTTGTCTGAGGTGATCTTCTTCCAGTCCTGCACGTAGATGGGGAACAGCGTCCACTGCTGACCAAGGAGGCGCACGTACTTGTTGTACAACTGGCCACCTTTCTTCGTCGGTTGGCCCAACTCATTGAGCGGCACAACCACTCGTCCGCCCGTCATCATAGACAGCTCTCTGGCTGTCAGCCTCCGATAGGACCTGTTCCCCTCAGTGTCTACAAAATTTAATTAAGAAATAAATTATATATCAATAAATTAATATAATTTCTATATAAATTAAATACTGATCAAAACTTTAAAAAGTTAAAATAAATACTTACCGACAAATTCCACCTCATAACCAGCCTGACGTCTCGGAGCAGGACGCTGTGCAGCCTGGGGATACTCATTCCCTGATCCTGCTGCTCCTCCTCCTCCTCCTCCTCGTCAGCAGCATCAGCATGGGGTTGCTCATCCCCAGTAAAATGAGCCTCCTCAGTCCGCTCAATACCATCCTGCTCCATAAAACTGAGGATATCCTCCTCGCTCAGATCGTAGTCATGAATGCTGGGAAATGGCTCATCAGCATCATGATGAACCTCACTGGGTCCAGCTCTCTCAGGATCAACTGGGTCTTTCCCATGTCGACGAGGCATCCTAATAACAACAAATAGTAATTATTTATAAATGAAATAAAAAAATTAATTTATAAGCTATAACATAATAAAATTAATAAAATAAAACATAAAATAAAAATTATTTATCAATAAATTACTATTTTTACCTGAAAATAAGGATCTGCAACTGAATCAGAACTCAAATATGTTTGTGAAGAAAATTCAGCAGAGCTTCGCTTCCAGAACGATTGAAGAAGTGAGAGTGTGGGGGGGGGATATATATAGACCGAAACTTTCTAGCGGTTAGGCACAAAACCGCTAGAAATTTCTAGCGGTTTTGTGCCTAACCGCTAGAAATTCCCAACGGTCATATGACCGTTGGGAATTTCTAGCGGTTCGCAGCCGAACCGCTAGAGATGTCTAGCGGTTCGGCCGCGAACCGCTAGAAAGTCTGGCGGTTCGGGCCTGAACCGCCAGACTTTCTAGCGGTTCGCGGCCGAACCGCTAGAAATCTCTAGCGGTTCGCGGCCGAAACGCTAGAAATCTCTAGCGGTTCGGCCGTGAACCGCTAGAAATTTCTAAACTCCTCGGGGAATGAAAAAAATTTCTAGCGCTTCATGCATCAACCGCTAGAATTTTTCAGTGTCTAGCGGTTTATTAGCCTGAACCGCTAGAAAGTAAACGCTACAAATTTGGCGCCAAGTTCCCACCAAAGCCCGGGGAGTTTTCTAGCTCTAATTTTCTAGCGGTTAGGGGGTAACCGCTAGAAATGTGCGTTTAATGGTCAAACCGTCTGTATTTTGCAGCGGTTTTTGTAGGAACCGCTAGAAATATCTGAAATTTCTAGCGGTTTTCTTTAACCGCTAGAAAGGTTCCGCTGCTACTTTTACAATTTCTTGTAGTGTAGAGTGCATGCGCACTAGATTAAACATAAATTAGAGCATGTGCACTGTAGATTAGAAATGCACAAAAAATAAGACAAGATGAAAAACTTTTTAAAATTCAACTTTCTAAAAATATGAAAATTGACTTTAAAGAAATAGGAAATATTAATTTCAAGCCAAAAATAAGAAATCACAAAATATTCATATTTTCAATCCAAAATCCCAACTTCTATTAAAAATTATAAAATCAATCAATTAATCCTATAATGCATAAAACATCCATTTAAGCTTAAGATATCATTTAAATTCAAGATTAATATGAGACAAAATATATAAAAATTAAGCTTTCTCAATTTTCTCACACTTAGCCTTTGCACTCATAAGCAAGGCAATTATGTTTGTAGAACGGTCTAGCATTAATTTTTGATATTAGAACTCTACTCAATTCCTTTTTGATAGACCATCCCTTTTGGTTAGTATATTTTGTTGTATAAACCAGAACGCACATGCAGTAGATCAAGCTATCAAGTAAACAAAAAATTCATTAAAAAATAGGATACTGAGTCTAATGAAAATAGGATACTGAGTCTAATAGAAGGAAGAAATGCAGAGTATAGTAAACTAGAGCGCATGCGTACTAAATTAAACATAAACTAGAGTGTGCGCGTGCTGTAGATTAGATATGCACAAAAAAAATAAGGTAAGATGAAAAACTTTCTAAAAATATGAGAAATGACTTTAAAGAAATAGGAAATATTAATTTCAAGCCAAAAATAAGAAATCACCAAATATTCATATTTTCAACCCAAAATTCCAACTTCTATGAAAAATTCTAAAATCAATCAATTAATCCAATAATGCATAAAACATCTATTCAAGCTTAAGATGTCATTTAAATCGAAGATTAATGCGGGACAAAATATATAAAAATTAAGCTTTATTAATTTTCTCACACTTAGCCTTTATACTCCTGGACAAAGCAATTATGTTTGTGAAATAGTCTAGTTTTGATTTTTGATATTAGAACTCTACTCAATCCCTTTTTGATAGACCATTCCTTTTAGTTAGTACATTTTTTTCATATAAACCAGAGCGCACCTGTAATAGATCATGGTATCAAGTAAATGAAAAAATCATTAAAAAATTGGAGAGTATAGTAAAGTAGAGCGCATACGCACTAGATTAAACATAAACTACAACACGGGGCTATAGATTAGATATGCACAAAAAATAAGGCAAGTTGGAAAACCTTCTAAAAATCAACTTTCCAAAAATATGGGAATTGACTTTGAAGACATAGGAAATATTAATTTCAAGCCAAAAATAAGAAATCACAAAATATTCATATTTTCAATTCAAAATCCCAATTTCTATGAAAAATTCAAAAATCAATCAATTAATCCAATAATATGCACAAAACATTTTTTTTTTTAGATTCCAAGCCCAATTTTAAATTTCAAAATAAGCCCAACCCATACCAAAAATAGTTTTTTATTAAAAAAAAGAAAAGAATATTGAGGAGGGCTCGCCCGTATCCGCATCACCAGCCCACTTTACCACTTCTAATAGGCAGCTTTATATAACATTCATTTTATATGTCCATGGAGGGGGTTTGTACACACATCTATAATGGAACCAGTTTCGTGATGACCATCGTAAACTCATTAGATATGGATCATTTATATCTTATTGAGATGATCCAGATTTAGTTTTTTATTTTTATTTATTTAAAATAATTATTTTAATATATATATAATCTAAAATAGAAATTAACTCTTAACTATCATTCTTTCAAAAAATATTTTATTTAAAAATAATTAATTAAAAATTTAAAGTTTGAACTGTTTAAATCAGATATAGATAGTCAAGATCTGATGAATTTAGGGCTTGATTACCATTAAAACTAGTTCCCATCTATAATCTATTCATTAATTTAGTTTTACGCTATTAATTAGGATTTGTATCATTGCTTGGACTTATTAATCTTTGAAGATATGGGTATGTAATCCTTGAATAATTTCTTTTAAATAATACTACATCCGATCCTTAATATAAGACCCAATTGAAGAGATCAAGAAAGTTAAAAAAAATTACTTCATTATAACATATGTTATATGATCTTCCTAAAGTATTTATGCATATTAATAGATTATATACTAGTTTATAACTTGAGTAAATTAATTTGAAGAAAAACGATGACTATAAATACTTATAAGTAATCTTTTAATTTTCTTAACCTTTTCAAATTAGTAAACTGCATCTTATAATAGTAAGAGGAGGCAGTATCATCTTTGTTACAATTTCTAATTCCTTCATCACTTTGCTGCGTGAATTTCGTCATAACTCCGTCAAGTTTATCTGTTTTATATGTGTGCTTTTAGAAAATTTCAACTATTATTCATACTTGATAAGATGTGAATATTCGCCAGTAATAATAAGACTTAAACCCACATTATCTTCGAAGTATTTAATCTACACATACCAGAACCAGTTTTAATTGACGTAAAAGGCAAAGTAACAGGACGAACTAGACACGAGTGTTAAAGGGAATATTGATTGCCGCAGCCAAGTCACGGCTAGCCTGCGAGCTCAACTTTTCATCAATCGCCTCACATATTACCCCTCTTATCCTTAATGTAAGATATGTTAAACTAATTTAAATAAATTAAGAAAGCTAGGTAAGTTAGTTAACTATAAAAAAAATATGATACTCCTCCAGTCCTTAATATAAGACCCATTTAACTAATTTGATTAGATTAAGGAAGTTAGGTAAGTTAGTTAATTATAAGAAATGTGACATATTTTTCCTAAAATACCATAATCATCTTTCTTAATACTCATCTCCCTCTTCTACTTGATTATGGTTGAGGAGTATCCATAGGGGTACTTTAGAGAAAATTGATAAATATGATAAATGGGTCTTATATTTAGGATCAAAACCAACTCAACAATTGGGTCCTATATTAAGGACCGGAGGAGTATTTTTTCCTTAAAATACTATAATCATTTTCTTTAATACCTTCATTTCTCTTTTACTTGATTATAGCTGAAAGAATGTCAATATGGATCATTTTAAAAATAATAATAATATGAGAAATAAGTCTTATATTTAGGATCAAGATCAACTCAACAAGTAGGTTCTACATTAAAGACTGAAGAAGTATATTATATAGGTGTGTGTATACATATATGTAATATTTTTGTCGACAAAAATCAAAAGCCGCATTACTATAAGTAACTGTACCGTTCTGAAAAATATATAATTGACAGCATATGGAAGTAAAAGACAAAGTGGGATATATGTGTAACATCACATGGGATGACGGATCAATAATCCATGGATGCTTCAATTAAGAGTAGTGGAGGGATATTCCTTGATCCTGGATGCATGCATGGCAATGGCTGGCTACCAGCCAGCACTAAAATTTCACAGGAATACGATGCCCTTTACACACAATTTCCTTTTCTCTCTGCAAATTCTCATTCTCTCCCTTAACTATAATAATTAAAGTGCTAGCTTCTAATACAAACATAATAAAACCACTGCACTGTAACTCACCAATATATATAAATTAATAACTGCGCTCTCTTATATATGCAATATCTGATGCGTACAAAAAGTATTGTTTACACATAGAAAAGGAGATATATATGTGTGTTTCCCTTTTTTTAAACACCTGGAGATGAAAATGAAAGGGCTTAATTTGAGAGCTAGCGAAGGAAGCTTGTCGGTCGGCATAGTATATATGCGTTGTATTATTAACCATCTTTATACAAACACATACACTTGGGTGTTCTTCTAATCAGCTCTGTATATATAGATGAACGTACGCGGGTGTCTCCCAGCGGAACACACGTCTTTTCAGTTCACTTGTGTGTGTGAGAGATATGCTAGGTATATCATTATTTCACATTAAGCGCCTAAACATATATGCTTTGCTTGTTACCCAGATCCTGATTTTACATATTGATTTTCTACAAGATTCTTAAATTGTCATCATGTGCCCCAAAATTTTTAAGGTCTACTTTGTGTATCTTTAAGTTTATCATCTTTGATATTTAATACTACCTCATGTTCTAACTATAAGACCACATTTATAGACTATAATCGAGGTCTTATAATTAAAACCGGAGGTATAGTATTATAAGAACTGTTTAACAATTTCACAGATCTTAAGAAATTTAATTAAAGTTGAGTATAATTTTAAATTAGTCCAGAATTTAACCCAGTTCTCATCTTAATTTCTCTTCACTTATAATTGGTGTGTATATAGGATTGTGGGAGGGAGGAAGTCAAAGCAACAAGGGGCATTAGGGGGGGGGGGAATTTAAGTGAGACAAATTGAAAAAGTTTTTATATCAATAAACACCAAACAACTCTTTGGAAAAATATTGTTAAATGAAAGATTACATTAAGGAAGCACCTCTTAGTATTAGTGCAGTTTTATAAATTACTACATCCAGTCCTTAATATAAAACCTCATTCGATTTTTATTTTAATCTTAAATATAAGACTTCAATCGATTTTAGCTCTCATATTTGTATATTTTTTTCCAAGATAGTCCTTTTAATAATGATAATTCTACCCAATACACTTGATTAACAATGATATTTTAGAAAAGACAATACCTATTTATTACAAATAACTAACTTAACTTATTTCATTAATCTTTTCAAATTAGTCAATTAGTTCTTGTATTTAAGACTGGAGTTAGTATTTCTGAAAGTACTTGAGGTTTTGAACTGACGACATAAAGTAAATTGATTGGTTCTTATTTCCTTTGCTTTTGCTTTCGATTCTTGCATGCTGCTGATCGCTGTTGACGATCCTGTTAAATAAGGCATTAAAGTTTTTGTTTATTTTAGACTCAAACGTGCAAAAGGCAAGCTAATATATATATATATATATATATATATATATAAGTCAATGGAAGAAGCCCTCCCCATCGGTCTTTTTTATGGCATCTCTTCTAAATCTAGTCCTTTATTCCACAATTCCTCATTTCTTAAATTCTTTTTAACCACAAATATTTGTCCATGCTAAACACGTTCTTGAATATTGAGTTACGCTAAACAAATCAAAATGAGTCTGTCCTGTGACTTGTGAGACTGAAACTCCTCTCTTTCCCTGTAATAGCTACAACGTTTTTTCATAAAACAATCAGAGTCGGTTGTGAAATCAAACCAGTTGGAACTAAAAAAAAAACTAGAAGATACTCCAACCACCAAAAAAAAAACCAGAAGACACTCACAGTTTAAACCAAAATAATAATCCTAATGCTGAAACCTTTGAATAGGGAACTAATTAACAGAAATACAAAATAGTCATGTGTAAGTAATATGTAATTATAAAAAGTATCACACTATATGGTCATTGAAAACCCATAAGGGGTGTGGGTAGAAGTCAAATCATAGTTTTAAAGTAATTTTACAGTATACGAAGTAAGTTTGTAAAAATAGTTTTGCCTCAACTTATATAAAAGTATCTTTTAAAAGTGTTTTTAAGGGAAACTAAAAACCTCTAAAAAATTGAGATTTGAGTATAGACATTAACAGAAGAAAGGATGTAAATAAAACCTTCTAGTTTTTTTTGCCCTCAACAAAAGCTCTAGTTAAAGTAATAAAAATATTGCAATTCTCACAAGTGCAAAACACTAATTTAATTATATGATTTCGCATTAATTACTTAAAGAACAAAAAGTGGTAAAATATATGACATAATACTTTTCTATTTTTTCCATTAACCAAAATAAAAGAAATGAAAATGAATAGATATAAATGGTTTTTGAGCTAGGATTAATGAGAATAAATAATTACCTCTCTTGCAATGAACACCAAAGCTTTCCTAAATAAGAATATTCCACATGTACCGTAGAGCTATCTATCTAAAAGCATGCTTAGGCTTAAGAAGACTTTTTTCCTTTTTAGCCAACGGCTTAAGAAGACATTAATAAAGCCAATAAAAATGTAGTTATATATATATATATATATATATATATATAAAATATGCAAGATGGCTTTGATGTGTTTATTACAAAAGCAAGGTATGGTGTGAACATGAAGAACTTCCATGTCAAAACTAGAGGGACTCCTCAACATCCAGAGATTAGGGCGTCAAATTAACCGAGTAAGAGGCGCGACCGGGTGCTTAATCTTCTGCGGAAGGGTGCACCACACGCTCTGGTGCTCCGTTATCAATGTAGCTGTCACCGCTCATCTGATCAAGAACCAGGATCAATCCCATGGCGAATGCCCCGTCGAAGCCAGGCTTGACGCAGAGCGAGAACACTTCTTTGCCCAGCATCACCCTTGTGGTGGGGTCCACCTTCCGTCGAATTTCCGCCACCAGTTTCCTCTTGGCGTTGTAGATCTTGCAGCTCCGCTGCGAGAAGCACCCTTCGATCTGGTACTCTTCCCCGGAGCCGTCGTACACCTCCACCGTCACCGTCGTCTTCGACCGTCCGATCATCGACGATCTCTTCGCGCTGAAGATCGGCTTGTCCCCGTCCATCCTCTCCCCTCTAAAACCCTCCCACCGTTGATGTAAACTCGGCCTCTGCATTCGCAAATCAAACACCAACCCCATTTTAATCCACTATTATAGTAATACATAATGCAAATAAGCTAATTAAAACTGATCTCAATGATTGATTGGACTCGGTGAGTGGGCTCGTAAGTACAGGAGAACTACGCACCTTGCGGCGGACGGTGAGGAGGCAGCCGCCGCGGGGATCCATGAGGACGACTTCATCTTGGAGGCGGGGTTGGGGGCCGTAGGAGTCGACACGGAAGACGAGTTGGCCGTGGGAGTTGTAGACGGTGAAGCCGTCGCCGGCGAAGAAGAGGGAGGTCTTGAGGACAGTGAGGTGGGTTTCTTGTTTGAAGACGTAGCAGTCTTGGGGGAGAGAGGGCTCTTTCAACTTCATACTCTTGGGTTTATTGTACAGTAAATTCCTGAATCTGCGAAAGATCTCCAGGAGGACGTCGAAGTGAAACCACAGAGTGATGGGGGAAGACGACGGAGGAGGGTGAAGCAGAAAGGGTTAAGTTAGAGGGGATGTATATATAGCAGTTGGAAAGGTGAAGAAGGAAAGGCACACGCAGAGAACTCGGAGCCCATATTTTGACATGTGGTGTTGATGAGTTGTCACTTTGTCATTGGAGTAATTATCATGGGACAGTAAGCCGTGGTCTTTCCTAGCTTCCCCCACCAAATGGAAAATCATTTACATCAATGTAAGTCAGATCCACGGAAAGAAAAACTCTTTCCTCAATCATATAATTGTGTGTCGTAATCTTTTAAATGTCATCTAAATTTCTCGTGTGGTGGCATTTCTTATCATCCATCCGACGAACGACCTCTGATAATCTAATTTTTATATATTTGAAGAGCTCCAAATTTTCTTGGTCAAATCATAAAAATAAAACACTTATTTCTAAGGAAAAATCCCAAAAAAAACTCTTGGAATATAGAAATTTCACATTGGGTCTTTGAATTTTAAAAATGACAGAAAGGGTCAATGACTCAATCTGTCATTTGTAAAATCAAGAAGAATGACAACTTTGCCCTCATTTGTATTCACTACAATGATTTAAGGAATCACTATAAGGGTTTAAACGCTACCTAGATTTGTGTAGAGAATAACTACTCACTTTTTCGTAGTTAGATGCCTTGTAGTTAATAACAAAAGTGAGTAGTTATTCTCTACACAAATCTAGGTAGCGCCTAAACCCTTATAGTGATTCCTTAAATCATTGTAGTGAATACAAATGAGGGCAAAGTTATCAATTCTTCTTGATTTTACAAATGACAGATTGAGTCATTGACCCTTTCTGTCATTTTTAAAATTCCAGGACCCAATCTGGAATTTTCTATATTCGAAGGGTTTTTTCTGAAATTTTCCCTATTTTTAATTATTAATATAAAACTCAATTGAATAATTTAAAAAAATTATTAAATTACTTAATATAATTATAGTATATGTTATGTTATCTCTTTAAATACTTACATATATTATCAGATTATATATCAATCTATAATTAAGGCAAGTTAATTTTTTTTAAAAAATGATAAATACAAATACTTTAAAACAAGTTAGTAACTTTCTTAATCTCTTTAATTTAATTAATTAGATCGTATATTAATTATTAGAGATAGTATGATTTACGAAAAAAATTCAACCACAAGATTTAACGCAGTTGACATTTAACTGACTTATTTAAGTATCTAGTCAGAGAGTTGAATTTTTAGATGTGTGTATAGAGATATTCTTGTTGATCCTACTCTCAGTACTCATTTAATTCTTTCTCTCTCACACACATATGAATAAATAGAAACAGAGGGGTATTAAACATGCAGAGTGACTCTTATGGACTTATTTTTTTATTTTGAAACTTGTTATTATAAGTGATTTAAGTTATTATTAAAACTTTTTAACAATTACTATTTTATTTGCAAACTCATTGTAATTCTAGATTCTAAGCAAAAATTTTGGTCCCCCTTAAAAATGTGTGACTTGTGTCTTCGTTTTTTTTTTTTTTTAATTTGTATCCCACAAAATATTTGTAAATAACTAAGAAATCCTGCAATTGGGGAAAGGTGAATTATCCCTATTTAGATTATTTTTTTTTGCTGGGAAGGACGTGAATTCAGAGACTAATACTTTCTGTAAATGACATATTGTAGAGTTATCTATACTCTATATACAAAAACACATCAAATATTTTTAATCAATAAAATTTTCAGATAAATACTTTTCATTCATTTATAAACTATATATAGCAACTTTTTTTTAATGTAGAATTATGAGGCCAGCATTTAATCTGTAATTATTGTCATAAAATTGAGAGGCATTTAAAAAAAGATAAAGTCTAGATTCTAGAAGGCCCGTTAGGTTTAAAATAAAAATAAAAAAACACTATTTCTTGATTCAATTACAAGGATCTCAACCATCTCAAGATTAGATTAGGAATTTAGGATAAGTATCTATCTTAATATTTTTATTTGGCTTTAGAAGATCCGTATGCAGGAATATATAAATATGGATAATGGATGCTATGAAACATGAGATGTAGTAATTTAATTTGTTGCTTAATTTTGGGCAAAGTTAGGCTTAGGACATAGCTAAAAACCTCACCAACTTTGCCCAGATTCATAGACAAACTTGCTAAAATTAGAAAGGATTCAATGGTACGTAAGATATAATAAGACCACAGATTCTGGATTCATTCATTTGGCCATAATTGTCCCAAACTCATGAAGGAAATGGAAAGAATGGAAGTGATTTGCATTTGATAGAATTATCCATAATAATGCAAACAGAGTAATATTGAAATGCGGCTCCAAGTATCTATGTGCGGGCGCGCAAGGCTTTGTTCAAAATTGAACAAATGGAAAGAGATCCAACTAAAATGAATACGAATATGATCATTTGATTTGGTTTGTTTCAAATCTAATTTGGTTTGAATCAATTATGGATCCCAAAAAAAAATTTTGAATGCCCGACCTGAAAATTTTTTAAACAAATTTGTACATTAATCTTTTAACATATATATAATTAAGCTTTAATTTTTAATAAGAGTATATTGAAAGAATCTTACAATACTCTACATCTTTTAATGCATAAACTATTTTCTTCTCCATGCCCATGCATACAGGGCTACATAACAATAGATAGACTGGATGAGAGCCTAACTTGAAGTTTGGTTTGATTTTTTGGTTAGGCTAGATTTAGCAGTTTGTGGCCTAGTTCACTCTAGTAGTAATTCAAGGTCAGGTTGAACTGAACTAGATCCTCCAAACCAAAAGACTAGTTTAGGAAGTCTAGAAGACCAAAACTCTTTTTTTTTAAAAAATTTTTTTTATGTGAAGCAAGATTTGAAAATGATAAATACAATATTAAGACAATAAAAAAATACTTATAATCATATAAAACTCATCCTTAAATATCATAAATACATAAGAATCTCTAACAACACTAAAAGCAATGAAATGTAACATTTAAATTACAAATTATAAAAAAATAAAAAAATCACCCAAATCGAACTAAACCAATCCATATGGTGTGATTACTTTGTTTGGAACATAGTCCGGACCTATCGACCAATCTGGTCCAATTATATAATTTATTTGAATTAGACTTGACCTGACCAAACCCCTTCGATTAATTTTGAAATAAAAAATTCAAAAATATTGAAGTAAGAAATTCAAAAAAAAAAAAAAAAAGGCAAAATGTCCCTCTCCCATCCCCAATGGGACATGACGTTTTTGCAACAAGAGGGAATGTAGGACAAAAATATTGTCCCATCTCATAAGCACCTCTAATAATGAGAAAAAACATTTTTGATATGACAAAAATTAAACCAATCTTACAAATAATAAGTATTAAAAATTGAACCAAACCTAATTTTACATCTAGAACAAAAAATGTTCAAAATTCTTCTAAACTAATTAATTTTATTGGATTTGATTTTTTTTTCCTACTCAAAATTGAACTGGAATCAATCAAATATATGAATCCGGCAATAAGTTGCGGTCCCACCTAGCTAATTGCAATGGCAGCCTCTCTGAAGTGGCACACACTGAAGACTAAAAATGGAAACCACCTTTAAAATTCAATGCCTCTTAGGATAAATTCAAAGATTATTTAATTGATTGCATTCATGGAGGTAGCACGTGGATGACTTCGTTTCCCTACTCCTCTTGACATTGCTATACTTGCTTCATTAAGTAGGACAAGTCAAAGCCCCCCCAATTAAACGTCACGTGCTGCACATTATATATTATATATCTGTGTTTGTGATATTTATATCTCCTTTTTTTATATATATTATATATATTTACATATCCACCGTCACAGTGTCACACTCACAAGTCCTCCATCTTTCAAAGGATGATGCCGTCCTCATTATTTGGATCGCTCAAGTCTCAAATCTGAGAAGAAATTACATTATACTTTTATAAGTAAATTTTGACACGATAAAGGGAGCAAATTTGTGAATTTACTTTAATCTTAAATGCAGTATTATCTCATATCCTTAATATAAGAACTAGTTGACTAATTTGATTAGATTGAGAAAACTAATTAAATTATTTATTTATAATAAATAAGTTTTATCTTTCCTAAAATATCCTTGCTAATCAATTGTATTAGCTAGAACTACCATTACTATAATAACTATTTTGAAAAAAAAGAATAAATATGAGAGACAAAGTAGATTGAGCTCTTATATTTAGAATCAAAATAAAAGTCAAACAAGTTTTTATATTAAGAATTGAAAGTAGTATAATACTTCATTCAATTCAAAATATAAATTACTTCAAACAACCCAATTGAAATCAAGAAAGTCCAGCTAACTCATTAAATATGTTTTAGTTTTAAAAAAAATCTAATTTTATTCATATTAAATGATATCTTGAAGAAGAAAAAAGAAAAAGAAAATACTTTTCAAGCGATTAACAATCAACACAAAATTGATAAATAAATATTAATTATTTTTCAAGTTATTTGAATTATATATTGACCGAATGATTTTTCTAGAATGTGACTTATATTTTGGATTGAAACTAATATCTTAGTCTACTTTATCAGAAAAATTTTAACTTTTTTTAGTAAATTATTGCAAATTATCAAAGATGGTATTTTAGAAAAAATAATTTCTTTAATATTGATAAATTAATAACTTAGTTCTCATATCTAACACAGGAATGATTGTTAATTACCCGCCATGTCCACCTACCGCGATAAATCACAAGCAAAGATTAAGGAACCAATTAGTTCAACTAAACAATACCAAGATTTGATATTCGACTTGAAACCACAGTAACCAAATCTGTATACAACTGGATTTTATTATTACAATGAACTGATGAATGAGTGAAGAAGACGAAGAATGAAACTAGGCCAAATGGGAACACCGAAGGGTTTCAGATTAACAGGAAGAAATAACCTTAGGCGAAATAGGCAAAGAATGAAGCTTGAAGATGGACGAGACCCACAATGAACAAGTGAATGTACGAAGGCTAACGGACGAAAGAATTCTAAAACGCAAGAGATGGAGTAACGGGCTTAAAAATATTTTTTTAAAACTTTTTAAACTGCATGCGCATTAGAACTGGTAATTCCACAACGCATGAGATTTAGTAATGCTTTTAAAAAATAATTTTTTAAAACTTTTAAGACTGCATGCGATTTAGAGCGCAATGTTTAGTAAAGTCATTAAAAATATTTTTTAAAGTATATTTTGCGCATTTAAGTTTCATCATTTGAAACCTTTTTTAGCACCACCTAGCAGCTATCACTCTAAAAATTTTTTTATCAACATCCACCATCATCAATTAATTTTTAATGTATCTAACATTTTGAAATATTTTTTCAATAGCATACAGAATACTGAGTGCAACTGAAAAATATTTCAAGTTACCGAATGGATAAAAAATTATTTTAGGAAGCTCAGTCCAGCAGAAAAAATATTTCTAAAAAAGTAATCAATTTATGATATTGGGTGTCACTCACAAAAACATTACAAAGAACTAGAACTTGGATGCATGAAAAATTTGTTTAGAAAACTTGGAGTGCTACTAAAAACAATTCAAGGTATTAAATGTATTAAAAAAAATTAGTTTAAGATATTAAGCGCCACTGAAAAATGACTTCAAGGTATCAAATAGAAAAAAAAATTTGTTAATTTCGGGTACAGAGTCAAATGAAAGGAAGAAATTGAGAGTATGAATCAATTTAACACAAATAAAAAGCTCACAAAAGAAGCACAAAACGTCTAAAAAACAGGATAAATGTGTCACCGTCACGTGGGCTGTAAAAATATTTTTTAAAAAACTTTTTAAACTGTATGCGCATTAGAACTTGTAACTCCACAACACGTGAGATTTAGTAATGCCTTTGAAAAATAATTTTTTAAAACTTTCAAAACTACGTGAGATTTAGAATGCAGCGTTTAGTTAGGTCTTTAAAAATATTTTTTAAACTATATTTTGCACATTTAAGTTTCATCATTTGAAATTTTTTAGTACCACCTAGCATCTTAAATTAATTAGTTTTTTGGGCATTTATCACAGTAAATTTTTTATCAACGTCTACCATCATTAATTAATTTTTTTAATGTATCTAACATTCTGAAATTTTTTTTCAATAGCATACAGAATACTGAGTGCTACTGAAAAATATTTCAAGTTACTGGATGGATAAAAAATTATTTTAGGAACCTCAATCCAGCAGAAAAAATATTTCTAAAAAAGTAATTCAATAATACATATCCATTTAAGCTTAAGATATTATTTAAATCCAAGATTAATGTGGGACAAAATATATAAAAACCAAGTTTTATCAATCTTCTCACACTTAGCCTTTGCACTCATGGGCAAAGCAATTATGTTTGTGGAACAATCTAGTTTTAATTTTTGATATTAGAACTCTATGCAATCCCTTTTTGATGGACCATTCATTTTGGCATATGAACCAGAGTGCACACGCAGTAGATCAAGGTATCAAGTAAACCAAAAATTCATTAAATTAGGATACTGAGTCTAATGAAAATAGGATACTAAGTCTAATGAAAGGATGAAATGCAGAGTATAGTAAACTAGAGTGCGCACGCTGTAGATTAGATATGCACAAAAAATAAGACAAGTTGAAAAACTTTCTAAAAATCAACTTTCCAAAAATATGGGAATTGACTTTAAAGAAATAAGAAATATTAATTTCAAGCCAAAAATAAGAAATTACAAAATATTCATACTTTCAATCCAAAATCCCAATTTCTGTGAAAAATTTTAAAATCAATCAATTAACCCAATAATGCATAAAACATCCATTTAAGCTTAAGATATCATTTAAATCCAAATTTAATGTGAGACAAAATATATAAAAATTAAGGTTTATCAATTTTTTCATACTTAGCCTTTGCACTCTTGGGCAAAGCAATTATGTTTGTGAAACAGTCTAGTTTTAATTTTTGATATTAGAACTCTACTCAATCCCTTTTTGATAGACCATTCTTTTTGGTTAGTACATTTTGTTATATAAACCAGAGCACACACGCAGTGGATCAAAGTATCAAGTAAATTGGATACTGAGTCTAATGAAAGGAAGAAATGCATAGTATAGTAAACTAGAGTGCATGGACGCTAAATTACATATAAACTAGAGCACACACACTGTAGATTAGATATGCACAAAAAATAAGACAAGTTGAAAAACTTTCTAAAAATCAACTTTCCAAAAATATGGGAATTGACTTTAAAGAAATAAGAAGTATTAATTTCAAGCCAAAAATAAGAAATCACAAAACATCCATACTTTCAATCCAAAATCCCAATTTCTGTGAAAAATTTTAAAATCAATCAATTAATCCAGTAATACATAAAACATCCATTTAAGCTTAAGATATTGTTTAAATCCAAGATTAATGTGGGACAAAATATATAAAAATTAAGCTTTATCAATTTTCTCACACTTAGCCTTGACACTTCTGGGCAAAGCAATGATGTTTGTGGGACGATGTAGTTTTAATTTTGGATATTAGAATTCTACTCAATCCCTTTTTGATGGACCATTCCTTTTGGTTAGTACATTTTGTTATATAAACCAAAGCGCACACGCAGTAGATCAAGGTATCAAGTAAATGAAAAATTCATTAAAAAATTAGAGAGTATAATAAACTACAGTGTATGCGCACTAGATTAAACACAAGCTAATAATGCGTGTGCGTTGTAGATTAGATATGCACAGAAAATAAGGTAAGTTGAAAAACTTTCTAAAAATCAACTTTCCACAAAAATGAGAATTCTTCTCTAAAAGCTGCCCCCCACTCCTTGCACTTTTCTTCCCCGTCCGTGGAGACCCACATGCATAGTATCATATTACCATTTTCAATACTTATACACAGTACTCCTCTAATCTTAAATAGATTTAATTAACTAATTTGAGTACATTAAGAATATTAGTTAAATTAGTTAATATGATATATTTTTATTTAAAATATCATAAGTATCTTTTTTAATTTTTTTTTACTTTTTCTGCTTAATTATTATTGAAAAAATACTAATAGAGTTAGTTTGAAAAAAATTAATAAATATGTAAAATAGGTGAATAATTTCTTCATTTTTCTAAACTTTATCTCTCAAAGAACGAGTTTTGACGTGGTATTTAGGTAAATAATTTTTATTCTATAGCATTTGGGTAATATCATTTACTGTTCGTAGTGTTTTGGTCAAAAAGCCTCCTGTAATGCGTCTGAGGGAAACGTCTCGAGTAATGCGGCCGAGTTCCTTGGTCCCAGCCCACTCGGTGCCACGTGTCCGTCGTTTACACGCCTGGAGATTTTATCCCCAGGAAGATCACTGGCTCACAGGTTTGCAACGTTCTTTTAGATTCGAAAAATTATAATGAGTTGCAATAAAATATAATTACAAAATAAATTTTAGAAATTATTATTTTTTATTTTAAAACTTATTATTATAAGCTACTTAAGTTATTATTAAGACTTTTTAGTAATTATTTTTTTATTTGAGATCTCATTGTAATTCTAGATTCTAAACAAAATTTTTGGTCTCCCGTTAAAATGTGTGACTTGTGTCTTCATTTTATTTTATTTTATTTTTAATTTGAATCCTAGAACATATATGTAAATAATTAAGAAGTCCTAAAACTAGGGAATGGGTGAATTATCCCCATTTAGAAATTTTTTTCTGCTAGGAAGTACATGAATTCAGAGACTAACACCTTCTGTAAATGACATATTGTAGAGTTATCGATACTCTATATGCAAAAACACATCAAATCTTTTTAATCAATAAATTTTTTAAATAAATACATTTACAACCTATATATAGCAACTTTTGTTTAATGTAGAATTATAAGGCCAGCATTTAATATGTAATTATTGTTACAAAATTGAGAGGTATTTTAAAAAAAATAAAGTCCAGAGTCTAGAAGGCCCGTTAGGTTTAAAATAAAATAAAAAATTATTTCTTGATTCAATTACAAGGATCTCAACCATCTCAAGATTAGATTAGGAATTTAGGATAAGTATCTATCTTAATATTTTTATTTGGTTTTAGATGATCCGTATGCAGGAATATATAAATATGGATAATAGATGCTATGAAACACGAGATGTACTAATTTAATTTGTTGCTTAATTTTTAGGACATAACTAATTAAAAACCTCACCAACTTTGCCCAGATTCATAAACAAGCTTGCCAAAGAAAATTAAAAAGGATTCAATGTTACGTAAGATATCATAAGACCACAGATTCTGGATTCATTCATTTGGCCATAATTGTCCCAAACTCATAAAGGAAATGTAAAGAATGAATGTGATTTGTATTTGATAGAATTATTTAGAAAAATGCAAACAGAGTAATATTGAAGTGCGGCTTAAGTATGTTTGTGCGGGCGCGCAAGGCTTTGTTCAAAATTGAACAAATGGAAAGAAATCGAACTAAAATGAATACGAATATGATCATTTGATTTGGTTTGAATCAATTATGGATCCCAAAAAAAGATTTTTTGCATGCCCAATCCGAAAATTTTTGAAACAAATTTGTATATTAATCTTTTAACATATATAAAATTAAGCTTTGATTTTTAATAAGAGTATATTGAAAGAATCTTACAATACTTTTACATCTTTTAATGAATTAACTATCTTCTTAACCATGCCCATGCATGTAGGGCTGCATAACAATAAATAGACTAGATGAGAGCCTAACTTAAAGTTTGGTTTGATTTTTTGGTCAGGCTAGATTTAGCAGTCTGTGATCTGATTCAGTCTAATAGTAATTCAATGTCAGGTTGAACTGAATTTGATCTACCAGACCACCAAATTTAGTCTAATAGAACTTCTTTTTTTAATTTTTTTATGGGAAGCAAGATTTGAAAATGATAAATACAATATTAAGACAATAAAAAAAAATACCTATAATTATATAAAACTCATCCTTAAATATCATAAATACACTAAGAATAATTCTAACAACACTAAAAACAATTAAATGTAAGATTTAAATTACAAATTATTAAAAATTAAAAAATTCACTCAAACCAAACTGAACCAATTCATATGATGTGATCACTTGGTTCGGAGTTTAGTCTGGACCTACCAACCAATCTGGTCCAATTATATAATTTATTTGAATTAGACTTGACTGGTCCAAATATTATATATATATTTACATATCCACCGTCACAGTCACAAGTTCTCCATTTTTCAAAGGATGATGCCGTCCTCATTATTTGGATAGCTCAAGTCTCAAATCTCATATTGTGAATTTACTTTAACCTTAAATATAGTATTATCTACGATCCTTAATATATGAACTACTTAACTAATTTGATTAGATTAAAAAAATAGTTAAATTAGTTATTTATAATAAATAAATGTTGTCTTTCCTAAAATATCTATACTAATTAAGTGTTTTAGTTAGAACTACCATTATTATAAGGATTATCTTACAAAAAATGGATGAATATAAAAGACATAGTACATTGAGCTTTTATATTTAGGGCAAAAAAAAATCAAATAAATTTTTATATTAAAGACCGGAGGGGTATAATACTTCTTTCAGTTCAAAATATAAATTACTTCAAACTACCTAATTGAAATCAAGAAAGTCCAACTAGCTCATTAAATATGTTTTAGTTTTCAAAAAAATTATAATTTTATTCATGTTAAATGAGATCTTGAAGGAAAAAAGAAAAAATACTTTTCAAGAGATTAACAATCAACACAAAATTGATAAATAATATCAATTATTTTTAAGTGATTTGAATTATTTATGGACCAAATAATTTTTCTAGAATGTGACTTATATTTTGGATTGAAACTAATATCTCAGTCTACTTTATCAGTCAAATTTTAACCTTTTTTTAGTAAATTATTGCAAATTGTCAAAGATGTTATTTTAGAAAAACTAATAACTTTACTAATTTCTTTAATATTGATAAATTAATTATTTAATTCTCATATGTAACACAGGAATGATTATTAATTACCCGCCATGTCCACCTACCCCGATAAAACACAAGCAAAGATTAAGTAACCAATTAGTTGAACTAAATAGTACCAATATTTGATGACTCCATTAATTATGATATTCGACTTGAAACCACAGTAACCAAATCTGAATACAACCGGATTTTATTATTACTTCAACTCGCTCTCCACTCTGTGTGGAGAGAATTATTATTCAATTCACCAAACTAATTCTTTAACTTGATGAATATATTCTGTATTAACGATGCTCAATTAATTAATTTTATAACTTTTTTTTTCTTCCTGTGCAGCATCTCAAATGTGTCGGCTCAGTTGAAAGCCTTTTTAGCTAATGCTATAACATCAAATAACAGGAACACAGGGGAGAGTGGTCGAAATTTGGCCACATCCAAAAAGAAAAGTTATATATATTATTTTTGGTCCTAAATATAATATCTCAGTCTACTTTGTCTTTCAAATTTATAATATATTCTCAAAAATATTATTATTGATTGTAAGATATTTTTAGTTAATTGTAGTTCTAATATATAAAATTGAATAAAAATAATTTAAAAAAATCAACACATATTTATTATTATTACAAATAATTTATTTAATTAATGTTTTTAATATCTTTAAATTAATTATTTAACTCTTATATTGGGAATCAGGAATAGCATATACTTGGACTATGGGTGTGTTTGGATGAAACTAAACCGTGGTTTGAAAAAGTGATTCTAGAAAATAGATTCTGGAGAGAATAGATTCTGTGAAGAATAGATTTTGTAAAAAAGTGATTCTGAGAAGTGAGAGTGTTTGGATAGTTGTTATCAAAAGCACTTTTTATATATACAAATTACTAAAAAAAAGATATAAGTTAATATGATAATTACAGAAAAAATAGATTTTATGATATATTTTAATTTGAAGGAATAAAATTGTTAATAATATATTTTTTACCAACATAATTAATAATACATAAGATAATATAATTAATAAATAATTAATATGTATATATATTTATAAAATATAATATTAAATATGTTTATAAAAAATATGTTTATAAAAAAAATAATAAGATACATATCTTATAGGCTCTCACACTCTCTTTTTTTTTCTCCAAAAACAAAAAATTTTTGCTTTTTCCAAAACCATGGTTTTGGTTTTTGGGTGGGTGTTTGGGTGACTTAATCTCCAAACTATGGTTTGGGTCCCCAAATCATGATTTGGGCTGTCACCCAAACACACCCTACGTATAATATAAGAACATGAAAAGTTGTGTGAAGGAAAACCGTGTTGGATGAGACGGCGGGCGGCGATGGCGTCCCTACCTGCTGGCCTTTAAGAGACATATCCCAGCTTTCGGCTTTCCCATATTTGATTGTTCAAATGTCCTCTCAATGGTGGCCTCTGTCTTCTACAAGGTTGTTTCTTCCTTTGACTCACTCCAGGCCCTCACACGCATTCTTGATTAAATGAGTTTTCTCACAGCCATTCCCTCTACAGCATAATCAAAATGATAAAGTGCTTGTTTGCAATGTTTTAAAAGCCGGACCGGAAGTCAAACCGGAAAGATCAACAAGTCATGGTTCAATCGGTCGGATCAGTCGGACCGTTCGGTCAGTGGCGCAATAATTAATTTAAAAAAATATTATATACATATAATTAGTATATATGAAAAATATCAAATTATTAAATAATTTAGAAATGCATTTAAATAATCTAAAATTATAATAAAATCATTGAAAATAAACTAAAACCTTATATATTTAATTTTATGTATGTTTAAAATATTTAATGTATTACAAATTATCAATTCATTCAAATCAAAATATTTTTTTAAAAGATAGATCAAATATCGAAACAAAAAGACTAGCGACTCACGATTTTAACACCACAATATATGAAATTTTCAATGAAATAATACTATATGGTTATAACTAGTCTAAAAATATATTAGGATATTTAAGGGGATCAATTTTTTTATTTTTCTTCTATTTTTTTAAAATTTTTAGTATTTTTCAGTCAAGCTAAAAAACCGTCCGGTTTTCTGAAAACCGTTCCGGTTCCCGGTCCAACTCCGGTTTCCGGCTTAATAACGGCTCAACTCCGGTCCAATCCAGCTCAACTATGTGAACGGTTTTTTGGTTCAAACCGAGCCGTTAACGATTCCGGGTGACGGTTCAACCGGTCCGACCGTCCGGTCCGGTCCGGTTCTTTAATCATTGCTTGTTTGTTTGGATTTTAAAAACAGCTTTTCAATCATGATTTATAACATACAAGAGAAGTATATGATAAAATTTTATCTCGATTTATAGGAATATGTTTGTAAACACTTAATATAAGCTGCTGCAAATAAGCTTAAAATATTTTGGCTAAAATTGTACGGTCAATTTTATCTCGGTTTATGGGCTCTCTCATCACGCTTCACAAAAATTATGCAAATGCTAGGATTTTGCATGATCTAGCTTCAGCGTATTTCCGGTCAAAAAGCAAAAAGCTTCAGGGTATAGAAATCTTCTGAGATTAGATATGACTCCAAGATGTGATATATGGCCAATTGCTTCGGTTCAAATTAGCTGACCTTATTGTTTTGTTTGGATTGAGGCATTGAGGAAAGGGAATATCACTCCATGGGGCATAAAGAGTCTGATCAGTCAATGAGAAAACAGTCGGACCATTCTTTGTGGGCCTGGCCCATTTTCGAGCCCATATTCACTACACGTTTGGTGCTCAGGGAAAACATGTGGCAGTATCCATAAATTGACCAAAAATTTAGAGAAGGAAGGGAGGCGCACCGGTAATCGCAGCCCTCGCGGTTTAGCTTTGATGTTTGAAGTTGCCTTAGAGGTTGCTAGTTCGATTACTGGTAGGAAAGAGGAAGAAGAGGGGAAGAGAAATGAGGTATTCTAAAATACCTCTTTTTTCGTCTGTCATTTTTTTAATTTGAAAAAATTAAACACTGCTGATACTTTTAAAATATTCCTTTTTCAAGTGCGACTGTCTTCATGAATAATGAGTTTTAATTTAGTTTTATATGAATAATGAGTTTGAGCTTTAGCTTTATATCAACTTATGAATAAGAGTGTCTATTGTATTGTGTGAGTTATGAGTTTGAAGTTTTAGCTTTACTTTATTGCAGAAATTTATCCTATTGGCTCCCTTTTCTCTATGTAAAAACCCAAATACATCCCACAAACTCTTATTATTAATAATATCATTAACACTTTAAAATTTACTATTCTAATTTAATCAAATACAAGTGTGAGTAATCAAGTTTTTTTGTCGTTGAAATTGTTAGTGGCTTTAATTCCCATTAGGATCATTATAATGATTTTCTCAAGCAAAAATAAACTGTGTTCCTATGTTATTAATTGGCTGGCTTCCAATTTAGCTAATTAAATGGATCTATTTTTCACACACAAATCCACATATACATTGCAATTGTAGACTCCTTTTGTTCCACATCAAAATGTGCTAAAAATTATAATTTTTTTGAATGAAACATTTTGTGAATCAATTCATTAATCCATAAATTATAAGTGTTGGGTCATTTTTTTTCAACGTCAATTAAAAACAAATATCTTTAATCTTGAATTTAAGTTTAAATAAACAGTCGCATCTAACTTGTAAAAAACATTATCTTTGAGGTTCCAAGGTTAAATACTAGTATGCTTAGCAAAGATAGGAAACTATAAACGAGGTAGAGGGAAAATCCCATATGAATACTGTCAAAATTTCAAAGCCCTAAATCAATGACTCCAATTTACATAATACCAAATTAGTCTTCTTGAACTAGTTTGGAATCTACAATTTTTTGGGGGAAAAACCTTGCTACCCCTAATTTTATATTATAATTTATAATTCATTGTCATTACATTTTAGACACTACACATACAGCTAACCTGTTTTTTAACATGCATTTCAACTATTCAGAAAACCTATTCTATCTCAAGACTCGTTTTCTATCCTGTCGTTCCTTTGTCCAGCGGTTCTTTTATTTCTACAAACGGTTTTTTTCCCAAATCATTTGTACTTTTATTACTAGCAGTTTTATTCAATTATTTAACACTAATAGCCTCGTAACTTATTAGCATGAATATTTTTCTATAAGTGGAATGTTGTAAATTTAATTTCACTCATAACTTTAGGCTGTTAGTGTTTGACCTTTTAATTCAAAATGAAAACCCTGCATTGAGTAATGATAATTCAATATTATCTAGAAACTCCTTCTTTTTATTGATATCTAAACATGGTATCAGAGTCAAGTTAAATGGGCTAGTCAACTGAGAGTCCAATCCTTTGTATGTGGTTTTGTCAGCCAATTGAAGTTTTACAGAGGCAACGACGTCGTTGAACTCTCTAAAGTCATTAGTGAATGACGAAGTTTGGGATTGAGATGTTTGACGCCCTAACCGTCGAGACCTATTCTAATTGTTCTTTAAAATTCGGTATTAGAAAGATTAGGCATGATTGGTCTGAAAAAAAAATAAAAATATCTTGAAGTTCTTTGAAACTACCTTTGAAACTGTTTTCAATATATTTTCACTCCAATTTCTTTTCATCATCAATGATTGATCTGCATCCTTGTGAATAAAATGGCCTCCTTACTGATAGTATTTAGTTCACTAGAATTGGTTTCTCTTTCTTCATTCTTCTAACATTCACTTTTGAACGGGTTGTTCTTTGTTTTTCTTTTTACTTCTTGCAGTTCAAATGTCATTGACAACATGATGAGAACTTTCATGAAAGAGAAGAGATATGAGGAAATTTCAAAATTTTGAAATCACGATTTCACTTTTAAGAAGGAGTGAGAACTTGTGATGTTCAGTTTCTATGGAAGTATTTTCTAATCATAACTGAGGGATGTCTTATGGGAGTAAAAGCATGATTTGTTCAAGTATCATAGATTTTTTATCGAGAACTTAAAGAGAAAGGTAATTTGGGAACTCCAGTACCTAGTGTGCTGAAGATCAATGTAGATGGGAGTGTCATTCTAACCAAAAATGAATTAAGCATTGGTGGTGCAGGTGGGGTGCTACATGATTGGGAGGGAAAATTTATTAAAATTTTTTACAAAAATATTGGATATGTGGATGATATTCTTCTAACTAAATTGTTAGCCTTAAAAAAAAAGGCTGATTTATTGAGGAAGTAGACAGTGAGCTGTTGATTAGAATGTTAAGAAAAAAAGGTGTTAAGAGGATTATTGTACAATTAGTTTATTAGTGTAAGAGCATAATAGGTATTTTGGGTATGGGCTTGCTATATATGAATGGGTCCCATGTTATTTCTCAGTGTAGTAGTTTTCTGGTTGTATCATTAGGTTTTATGCCTTGTTTTTGTTAATAATAATAATTCAATATTATCATAGAAACTCCATCTCTTTATTAATAAAGGAATAAAAAACTAATCCTTCTCCTTATATGTATTGTTTTTCCTAAAATATCTTTATTGATCATGTATATTATTTTGAACTATCATTTGATAAAACATTTAACCTGTGTAACTACTGTACAGACTATATTGAAAAAAATAGATAAATATGAAAAACAAAGTAAATTAAGGTCAATATTTAAAACTAAATTGAAAGTCAAATTAGCTCTTATATTAAAGACTGAAAATAATAATATAACAAAAATTACATATAATATACCAAATAATAAAAAATAACTTGATTTGGTATGTATTGTACTATCTCTAATCCTTAATACTCCTCCGGTCCTAATTATAAGACCCAATTGACTTATTTGAGGAAATTAAGGAAGTAAGTTAAGTTGGTTATTTATAATAAATAAGTGTTGTCATTCCTAAAATATCCTTACTAATTAAGTATATTGGTTAAAACTATCATTATTAGAAGGATTATCTTGGAAAAAAATGCATAAATATAAGAGACAAAATGGATTGGGTCTTATAATTAGGACCAAATAAAAAGTCAAATTGGGTCTTATAATAAGGACCGGAGGAGTATAAGACTTTGTTTGACTTTTATTTTAGTCCTAAATATAATACTCTAATCCACTTTGTCTCTCATATTTATGCATTTTTTTCTAAGATAGTCCTCCTAACAATAGTAGTTATAGCCAATACACTTAATTAGTAAGGATATTTTAGGAAGGACAACACATATTTATTATAAATAACTAACTTAACTTATTTCATTAATTTTCTTAAATTAGTCAACTAGTTTTTATAATTAAATTGGAAGTAGTATTATGTTTAATTGTCTTTTTAACAGCAATGGGCTAAACGTTAACATCTGAACATTGATGATCTGATTTTAAACTTTTTAAAACCCAGGAGAATTATATGCAGTAGAGTTAAAATTGATAGGCCTATAAGTATTTTAGTCAAAACAGATTAAACCACGCGAGAGTTATTCATCCGTGGCGAGTAAGGAAAGGTCCACATAGCTTAGCCTGTTGAAGGCCATCAATATTAAATTTGGCCCCGCCACCGCTTGCTCACTTGTGCCCTTGTGGTTTCCGGCCATCTTCTTAGACCAGCGGGCACGGGTTCGAGCACTGGCATCCCAAAAAAAAAAAAAAAAACCCTCATTTCATAGAGGTATTTCAAAATATCTCTCTTTTCGTTTATTGTTTAAATGTGTAAAAATTTGCTTATATGAATGACCGTTAAATTTGTTTTTCTACATACATTTTAACGTTGGTAATAAATTACTCAATAATACTCTCCCTTCTCTTCTTTTGTACGCTTGAAAAAATTGAATTGGTCCGATGTAAGTGTCTAAATATTAAATGTGTTTTTACTAATGTTGGATTTAATTAATTTTCTATTCCTTCTCATCATTTTTTTGACAAAACGTAGGTCCAGTATCTTAGGTCCATTAGGTCACCTCAATTATTTTCACGCCTCAGTACTTAACATTGTTAAACCACCGTTACCCTGCCAAAACTTCTTAGAAAAATCCTAAAAAAGTGATAACTGAATTTCAAAATTTTAAATCAGTATTAGTTACTATACTTATAAAAAAAATGACTACATTCAAAGAGCAAATGACAACCCATTTTTATAGTAATTTTTGATTTGGCATTTTAAAATTCAGTAGTCACTTTTTGAGATTTTCCCAAACTTCTTCTCCCTCTTCCATCAACATTGTAACTAAAGAGCAGCATCCCCTCTCCCCAACACACCCTCAACCTTTTCTCCACGCCTTTGACCCCTCTGCAACTCCGACCACCGTCTTCCCATGAGACTTGATTTAGAGAATCAAACCTTTGACTCAAGTTCGTTACTCAGCAACAACAAGAGCTTGATTGTCTAGAACCCAACCCAAAACTTTGACTCAAGTTCGTTACTCAGCAACAAGAAGAGCTTGATTGTTTAGAACCCAACCCAAACTAGTGACTTCTTTGTTGGTGAAATTCATCCAGTTTGGTTGAGTTCGGAGAGAGAAAGGAATGGTGCAACTCAAACAAATGGTGGATGTAGAGGATCCTCTGTTCTTGGTCAGTTTGTGCTAGATTTCTTAGCCACAACATTACGGAAGCATAATCGGAAGCCTGCTTGTACTATGATGCCACCGACAGCCAAGAGTTTTGAGAGTGTCTAGTCTGAAAGGGAGCAAGTTAGGAAATAATGCAGAGAAGAAGAGGGGTGGCGGTGTTCCAATAGTGAGGAAGAGCTACCATGCCATGGATGAACTCAGAATTTCTCTTCGGCAGTGGGTAATGCACTAATGCCATTACCGGTGAAAGCAGAGAAGGAAGAAAGGGGACTTTTAGGTGAAGTCTTTAGGTTGAAACGATTACACAGAGGCGAGGAAGAAACTTCAGTGCGCTAATGGCGGTTTGATGAGGTGAAGTGCTGATGGATAAAAATAATTGAGGTGACAACATTTGGTTGGCTAAGTGGACCTAATAGACCTAAGGTACTGGACCTAAGTTTTATCTTTTTTTTAAAATTTTTTTTTACTAATTATTGCTTTTAACTAATTTAGTCCAATTACTCAAAAATAATGTTGGGAAAAAATTACTCAAAAATCATAAATAAATAAATAAAATGATTTCAATTCAAGCTTAAAGTGTAACAAAAAAGAGTTACAGACTAACATTATGATAATATTAAGGTATTTCAAAAGTACCACGTTTAGTTTCGATATGTTAATAACAAACTAAAATTGTGATAAATTATGACTTCATTGTAAATTACACAGCTCCTTGTTCTTTTATGATGAAATGAATATTATCTATTTTGACCGAAAATATTTGTCTGCTCTAATCATGCTATTGATAAAGTACTTAATTTTAACATTTAGAATAAACTAGTATGATAATTTCTAACAAAAAATAAATAAAATTAAAACACTAGTTTGAGAAATACCAACATTAATATCATACTATAAAATAAAAAAATCTACCACGTCCACAAGCGTAAAAAATTTCAAGTTTTGAATAATGCCCCTTGTTTTTTTTTTTTACTATTTTTACTACAAGTTTTTTATTGATTTTTAATTTTATAATCTTCTTTTTTACCGAGCACGCGCCTCAAAATTATGCTCCCTTTTCTGTTTCACCTTGTTCTCAAATTATTCTTCTATCTTGTGGCTTCTATACAGACATCAAAACTTTTTTTATCTGCCCACCATAACAAAAGAAGTATTCTAAAATACCACTCTTTTCTGTTTTTTTATTTTTCCCCATATTAAGTAAGTATAATACATTAATATTATATGCTGATTCGAGAAAAGACACGGGAAGGGAAGTTGTCACTGTATTCAATTTTTTAAGAGAATTTGTGAAAAGAAAGGGCAGAAACAATTCATTAAAAGTTGTTAATATCATTTTTTTTTAAATTTCAATTAAACGTGTTAAAATGTCCTCCTCTCCTTTCCTCTCTTCCATAACTAAAGGATTAAAAATAATTAAATTTAAATAATAAGTAAATTTTAATTTTATAATTTTTAATACATTTACAATATTATACGCACCAAACTAAGAAGAAAAAAAAAGCTTTTAATGAGTTTTTATATTTAAGAACGCCTTACAATATTTTATTTGATAACGCACTTTGCCGGCACTCTTGCCTTTGTAATTACAATTACAACAACGCGGGCTCGAGAGCTGGTATATCCCTTCCTTTCCTCCAAACCTTACCTTTCAAAATAAATAGAGGTATTCCATAATACCTCTCTTTCCCTTTTTTGTTTTTTGTGTGTTTCCAATTCATTATATAATACTCTTTTGGTTCTTAATATATGACTTAATTTAAGAACTGATATTAGTTCTATATATAAGGTCTATTTTATATATTTATCATATTTTTCTCAAATTAAGTATATTAATATTTTCTCAACAATAATCAAGTAAAAGAGGAAAAACGAGAATTAAGAACGATAATTAAGAAGTTCTAAAAAAAACATATCATATTAAATAATTTAACTAACATTATTAATATATTTAAATTAGTTAATTAAATATTTCATTAAGGATTAGAAGAATACCATCTTTCTCCTTTTTTGTTCTTGAAAAAACAATTTTAATTGTGTAATATTCTTCGGTGGATTCTTTTTTAGAAGGAAGATTTCGCCTTTTATTTAAAGAAATAGCATGAAGATTACATGCATTAATTAATAATGTGAAATTGTGATTGTAATTAAGAAAATAATAATTTAAAATTTTTTATTCTGAATACTTGTGGTTTTTAAATTAGAAAATACTCATATTGAGTTCCTTGCATTCATTATATCAAGTTCTCCAATCACATGTGTCCATGTATCTTATTAACCTATATGAAAAAATAACATACATTGACAATTGTGATTGAAAAATTTGACATAATGAATATAAAAAACTTGACCAAGTAATTGTCTTATTAAATTCATTTCCTTTGGATTATTATTAACAATATCCATAATTATGATTTTCTTACTATTAAAATATCTATTCATAATAATATTCATAAGTAATCTTCATTCTGCACTACGTTTGCTTGAGAAGAGAAAATAGGACAAGGAAAATAAAAAAAAATAACTCGAAAATCTTACTCATGAGATTTGGAATTTTTTCTTGCTAAATTTTCGGTATCACTGTTAATCCATGATTTTTATTTGTAAGCTTTCTATTATAAGATGAACATGAAATTTTATAGTAACATAAATGAAGAAACCCAAATTGCAGAATGTGAGAGTTACTTAAAGGGAAAACGTTCCAATTAAATAAGTATTCTTTTGCCAGAGCAATTAGATAGGTATTACTCCTGGTCCTAAATGTAAGACCCTTATACTAGTGTGTATAAGGGTCTGATATTTAGAACCAGAGGAGTAATATTTATTTTTCTATGTTAATAATTTCTTCTACTACAACTTGATATTGTAATTACCACCATACTTATATTATGCGTGGTTACTGGTGAAATAAATAAATAGGTGCATAAATAATACCAACAAATTTAGCCTTCATGGTAAATACATGAGGATTTAATTTGGAGTTTCTGAACTCGACACCAAGAAAAATAATGAGGTACTTCAAAGTACCTCTTTTTTTTTTTTTTAATATGTATCAAAGGTATTATAGACTTTTTACAATTCATGGCTGCTTATAAAATCAAATTAAAGAAATCATTCCCTTTAAATATTAGTTTATTAATTCATATCAAATATAATTTTAAAGCTCTGTTCCCATTTCTCCTTGCCACTTCCATTCTCAATCCTTGAAAATTCAAACTTACGGAGCAAACAGGAGTGTGATTTGATTAGCAAATTAGTAAAGTAGTCTCTTAACGAGTCGGATTGAAATTTTTTAACAAGCTGAATTATTATTTTTTTATTGGACATAAAAAATAGCAATTGAACTAAAAAATAAATTTTATATTACTTTCGGTCCTAATTATAAAATTTCGTTTGCACAGGTAATATTATCTTTTAACAAGGGAAGAGGATAAAATTTAACCTTGATGTATGTGGACAAGGCCTGTTTTCTTATTGAATTTATCATTATTCATTAATGATGGCCTGACTCCTGAGTAGGGGTGGAAACAGGCCAGGTCAGGCCAGGCTTCACCCTTAACAGGCTAGGCCTGTGTTGAAGCCTGTCAGCCTGAGCCTGGCCTGTGGCCTGTGACAAGCTTTTTATTCAGCCTGAGCCTAGTCTGTAACTAAGTTTGGCCTGGCCTGAAGCCTGTTAAAAAGCCTGTATTTCTAGCAAATTTCAAATATACATAATTCAATCTAAAATTACAATAATTCAATCCAAATTATCTAAAATACAATCATAAAATATGAAATAATCAAACCCGCACAAATTTTTCATCTTGTTCGACGAACACCTTGAGAAGAAATCAAACGTATATTAAATCATAACAAACTTCAACAACTAATAAATATAACAAATGGTATTATTCAGATTCCAATTAGGAGATTACTCAGATGACCGCAAACCGTTCAATCACCATCTAGTCTTTTCCTTTGTTTCTTCATTTGTCTTCTTCTAAAAAATCTAATTGGTTGACTAAGCTCAAAGAGGCAGAGTGAGCACCACAATAAACATCTCAGTCAGAAATGTGGAGGAATCGGGAGAAAGCAAACTGCATATAGGCAAAATGAGTAAAACAAAATCAAAGTTATTACAATATGACAAGCCATGTGCCATAAGATAATAGGAAAAGATCGACTTGATAGCAAAAAATGGAACAAATATTAAAACAAATAAAATCAGATTCCCAGTCTTCAATACACAGATCAAATTCTTGAAGGGCGAAGTGGGAGTCACGACACTACACACTCACACACACACATATGAAAACAAGTCGCGATGCTTCAAAATACCTGAGAACGGTGGTTGGAGACAGCGAGTCGATGATAAATGAAGTTCAGAGACGGTGAGTCGCGACAAATGGAGTTCGGAGATGGCGATTCGATGAGCAAAGGCAGGGCAGGATAGTCGATAGAAGCGATGAAGAGCAATGAAGCAAAGAGGCAAAGTGTGATTCAAGGTTAAACACTGTGTGAAAGACTGAAGGGCGAAGACTGGAGCTGTGAAGCAAAGAAGCGAGCTAGCAAAGACAAAGAGAGAGTAGCGGCGGCTAGGTTAAACTCTCACGTAGGATAAATTACAAATTTACTATTATACCTTAAAAATAATAACAGGCCCAGGCCGCCTGATAGGCTTAACAGGCTTGTAAAACAGCCTGGGCCTGGCTTGATAAGATAAACAGGCTTGTAAAAAGGCCTAAGCCTGCTTCTTCTTTATAATAGGCCAGGCCAGGCCAGGCCAATTACAGGCCAGGCCACAGGCCCCTGTCAGGCCGCCTGGCCTATTTCCATCCCTACTCCTGAGGTATACTTGGGCCTGAGTTAAAATGAGTAAATGTGACTGGTTAATTAATTAAGGCCCTATTTAGGATAACGTTAGAAATCACTTATAAACACATTTTTGTTATGAAGAGAATAATATCTTTATGGATGTCCATATATCTCCCATTATCTCTATATCTCCTATAATCTCTAATATCTCCTATTATCTCTGTATCCCACAATTATCTCATATTATTATGTAATCTGTAGATTCTATCAAAGGTGTAAAGTTGTGCCTATAAATAGAGGTCATATATAATGTATTTAGCACACTTGAATGGAATGAGAAATACTCTCTCTTGTTAATCATCTCTTTCTCTGTATGATTCTTCTCTCTATTTCTTCTTTATTTATAACACGTTATCAGCATGAAGCTCTAATCAAGGTACGTATGATATACCTTTCTACCCCAGCATAATTTTAGAGCATCATCTCTATTATTTTTCTAGAGTATATTTTACTCTGTTCAAATGAAAATATCTCGAGCATCACATATATGGTGTTTCAGAGTATCCGTATTCCTATTCAATTTATCTAGGATAATCTAAGCCATTATATGGAATTAAAAAAATTATCTACTGTTGTTTTAAACATCGGGCTCCATGACTATGATTGGAGATTTTGCTTTACTTTTTAGTACTACAATTTAATTTTGATATAGATATTATACTTTCTGAACTAATTATAATAAGAGGATTTTTTTTCCTCTATTTCTTATTGACCTAACGTCACTATTTTGATGAAACTAGAAGTTCCAATAGATACTAGCAGTATCCTTAAAAAGTTACCATCTAAAGTTAAATGGTCAGAAGCCATATAATTCTAATTTTCATCTCATTGTAATTAAATGGCTAGAAGACATATAACTCTGATTTTTTATTCTTTTCAAATTAAATGGCTAAAAGCCATATGATTTTGATTTTCTATATTATAGCTAGAAGCTATACAACTTTGATTTTTTTATCTTATGGCTAGAAGCCATATATATATATATGGCTAATTCTCTATTTTTTAAAAATAGTTTGAAGCCATATATATTTGATATTTTATATTATTAAATAACTAGAAGTATTTAGGTATAAATTTTTCATCTTATGGCTAGAAGCCATTTAATTTGAATTTTCTATTGTATGACTAGAAGTCATATATATTTAATTTTTTTTTATCTTATTAAATGGCTAGTTGCCATATAACTTTGATTTTCTATCTTATAGCCAGAAGCCATATATATTTAAATTTTTTTTATCTCATTAAAAAGCTAGAAGCCATATAATTTGTATTTTTTATTTTATGGCCAGAAGTCATATATATTTAATTTATCTTTATTTATATATATATCATGTTAAATTTCCTATTTTATGGCCAGAAGCCATATATATATATTTAAATATAATTTTTCTATATCTTCTTAAATGGCTCGCATCCATATAATTTTGATGTTCTATCTTATGACTAGAAGTCATAAAGATTTAATTTTTTTGTTATTTCATTAATTGGCTAAAAGTCATATAACATCAAATCTTTATCTTGTGGTCAGAAACCATATATCTTTAATTTTTTTTATTTTGAAATTAAATAGCTAGATGCCATGTATGTTTATTTTCTTTATTAAATGGCCTGACGTCATATAGTTTTGATTATGAGAATGATCATTTTATAGTTTGTTTATAAAAGAAAAATTATGACAATTAGAATTATAAATAATATAGCCCAGAAAACTAATGACTATATAGTGAAGGATGTATTGGTAAAAGAGTTTACATTTTTCTCTTTATTTCATGTTACATTTAATTAATTTGAAATTTAAGTTTTATTCTTATCTTATTCTCATATATTCTTCACATTTAATTTGATATTTATTAATATTATAATTTCCTATTACTAAATGGCTATTAGCCATTATACTCATGTTGTTGAATGACATGAAAATAACAACTTATGATGTTTTTAAAGGCCCGAAGGCTTATAGTTCAAATATTAAGGGACACAGATGATTTTTAAAATATATATTTACTATACAGAGTCTTGAAGACTAATATCTTATAAATAGCCCTGAAGGCTTATGAATTAAATCTTCATAACTATATAATTTGATTTTAGTCTTTGCAGATCTTCTCAAATTTTTGTTGGATTTATAATTTCATGAATAAGTTTTGAAGCATTACATAATATATACAAAGAAATGAAGTTTTTGAATAACGAAATATCCATAAAATTTTATGTTTTGAAAAAAAAAATACTTCATACTTTGAAAAAGCATAACTAGAAGTAAAGTATATCATATAGTGAAAAAATAATATATGTTAGTTTCTGAACAACTATATATATTAGAATATTTGTTTATCAAATGGTTTTAAGGTGATAGCACAATTGGATTGAAATTTATTATTATATCTGAATTAGCAAGCATTTGGATTTCCAAGTTAAAGATATGTTATTAGCTTACTCTATTCATTTGAAATATAAAAATAAAAAAAATATTTATATGACTCATACTTGGTGGGGAGATTGTTGAAATGCAAGTATGAATTATGTTGGATGAAATTTGTTATTACTAATATTAATATCAATATCATACCTTATATCTCATATACTTTTTGAAAAAGGCTCCAGAAGAGTCAGTAGCGCTCAACCTTTCATGAGTGCACAAGTTTTTACCATTAGGTAAAAGATGAAAAATAACGCTCTAGAAGAGCTATATCATAATTCATTATCCTGAAGATAAAATCTATAATTGATAGCATATTTCTTATGAAATATTAAGGTGAAAAATGAATAATATGACATGGTAACAAGAAGTTTACTAATAATTAAGAATAATTTTATTATAAATCAGAAGTTTATACATTTATAGTTTGGCATGACCGGTCAGATCATCCCGGAGATGCAAAATATCATGAAAAATATGTCATTTATTAAAGAACCAGAAGATTCTTTAAAAATGATATATAATTCAAAAATTTTATGTGCTGTTTGTTCTCAAAGAGAACATCACTAGCTATGCTCAAAATCGGATCCGTATAGATTTATAATGTATCAACTTTATATATGGGCCCGTTTAGACACCATTAGACCAAAATAATACTCTGTAAGTGAAAGATGCATCTATAAAATGGTCACTGGTGTTTATGATCAACTTGCAACTTGAAGTTTGCAAATATGTTCAGATAATTACATTGAGTACATAAGTTCTTGATTATGAGATCAATATGATTCTCATTGAGATTGCTAATGATTGTTCCTCATGTTGCTGATGATTATATACTTTATAAAAGCCTCTATATAAAACCTCTATAAGTAGCTAGATCAGAGTTTATGAGAACAGAATTCCCATTTGAGTGTTGAGATGATTGATTTTATATATTTTTGCATATAAATGCATCAAGCCAACAATGTATTGTGAATTCTCCTATTATAATTGGCTTTTGGTAAGGAGTCAGGCATTTTTCATCTTAAAATGTGTGATATCTATTATTCCACTGTAATAACGCATATAGATAGATATTAAAAGTAAGTTGGGATCACTGTTGGATAAAATCTCCTTATTCTTCCCTGTCTTTAAATGAAACAAAATAATGTTTCTAAAGGAGATTTATGGATTTAGGAGATCTACATTATATGTTTCCAATATGAGGGGGAGAAAATATGTAGCTGGAAAAGAGAATACATAAAATCTATTTTTACTATCAAATGTAGATCATCAAATATAGTAGTATGAACTAGAAGTTCACAAAGTATTGCATTCATAAAATATTATTAATATCTGACAGATGTAATTACTGATCAAAATGAGAATTCTTAGTTCTTATATTCCAGCTAAAAGTGCTTCTATTCTTAAAGACATGCTAAAAGCATGAGATTATGATCGGTTTCAAAAGAAAAGAAAAAGAAGCAAATGATCATGATGATCATACTAAGGAGGCATGAATTGCAAAAGAGATTAAGACACAATTGTTTGACCCTTGAAGAGGTTTAAGTGTCTAAAAGCAATAAAGAGATCTCAATATGTTATGTTATAAAAGAAAAGGGGACCGATAAAGGAATAAAATTGTCGACAATAATTTTATTGATGATATTATGTGATCAAATGAGGATCTTATATATAAATCTGTCATGAGATACATACACAAAAATAGTTGGCCAACAGAAAAGAAAAGATGCAATGTAACAGGGATTTGTGTATCCTTGGCCTATGCACTTGAAGTGTAATGCTAGTATTATGTAAATAGGCATTTGTACAATATAAAGAGAAATAAAGTCTTGTGGTGGATTAAATTACATGTCTTATCAATCTGGTAGTTTGGTAATAAATGAAATTTTTTTCATGTGCGTCTTAGAAATATATAACTATAACGTATAACTCACTTTATAGTGAAATTTTATATGAATCCCTGAAGGATTCAGATCCTTGAAGGATTTAAGTTTCTAGAAGCATACAATTATGTTCTCAAGGATACTATTCAAGTAAGTCTCTATATGAGACATATGTGGTTAATATCGATTGAAGGAATGATATAAACATATTCCAACTTGTCTTTTTGTGAAAAGATTCAAAATGAATTTGTTATCAGTATTATTTATGATGATAGTATCAAAACTCCTGATGAGTTTTCAAAAGTTGCGAATTACTTAAAGAAAAAGTTTGAAATGAAAGCTTTCGAAAGAATAAATATGGATAAGTCACATTCATTATGTGGATAAGCAACATCCAGTATATGTTTTAGTAGTTGCAAAATCTTTAGATATGGACTAAAGATCGATTTAGACCTCCAGAAGGTAATTAATAAACACTTGGTCCAGAAGTACCATATCTTAGTGTCACTGAAGCATTTATATATCTATCTAGCTATACAGAATTTGAGCTATTATTTGCTGATTAGTATGATATAGTTCTTTATCAACATGAAGATGTTGGAATGAAGTTAAAAATATTCTTCATTACTTTAAAAATACCATGGAGGTAATATTATTTTATCTGAAAGTACCCAAGACTAATCTTAATGGCTATATAAATATAGTATTCTTGTTTGATCCTTATGTCAAGAGATCATAGTATGATCCATGTGTAGATAAACCATAAAAGGACTATTCATCTCATGATTTTCAAAAGATCATGAAATTCATATTTGACGTTTTTATCTCATTACGATATTTGGAAAGGTTGTTCGTTCTATTAGACTTTGCAGGCTCAAAGATGTCAACTGATGTTGCCAAAAGGGGGAGTTGATACATGCTGTACTCTTTTTTCCTTATCTATGGTTTTGTCCCACTAGGTTTTCCTAGCAAGGTTTTTAATGAGGCGGCATTACATAGTGTGTCAATGAATGATGTACTCTTTTTCTTTCGCAAGGTTTTTGTCCCACAGGGTTTTTCTTAGTTTAAGTTTTTTAACGAGACACATTCATATATATTGGACATCCAAGAGGGAGTGTTATGAATGTAATAATATCTTTGTGGATGTCCATATATCTCCTATTATCTCCTATAATCTCTAATATCTCCTATTATCTCTGTATCCCACAATTATCTCATATTATTATGTAATCTGTAGATTCTACCAAAGGTGTAAAGCTGTGCCTATAAATAGAGACCATGTATAATGTACATAACACATTTGAATGGAATGAGAAATACTCTCTCTTGTTGATCATCTCTTTCTATGATTCTTCTCTCTATTTCTTCTTTATTTATAACAATTTTATATAAGTAACGATAAAAGTATTATCACATATTTATTTCATATTTTACTAAATTGCGATTAAAAAATTACTTATAAGTTATTTTAAATGGATCCTAGATAATGTGGACACTTAAACATCGCTGGCGCATCGGTCCTCATGGTGAGTCACAGGTTGTTGGTGACTTGAGGTGCCACGTTCGAAGCTGGCAAAGAGGAAGAATAGAGAGGGAGAAAGGAAATTCTGAACTAAAATGAGGCATTTCAAAATACCTCTGTTCTCAAGTTTTTCACTATCATTTTGTTTTATAATCATTTTCCAGTTTCACCAATAGGGAAAATATTCATTACAAAGAAAAAGGATTCAAACAATAAAAAAAAACAACAAAAGCCAACAAAATGCCTGAAAACATCTAATATAAGAGAGACACGAACCTAAAATATAAAATCCTCATAATGGCCGCACCCTGAGAGAAATAAGTAGATTATTTCTCTCATATAAGGGTTGTAGGATGGACCTCTACCCAAGACTAATTCACTTGTGTGATAACCTATCACACTCCATACAAAAGCCGAAAAGAGCTAATATGTTTTGAAGTTTCTAATTGATTAAATTAAACTAATATGCTTAAGAAAAATTGGTCTTATTAGAAGATTAATTATATAAAGATGTCTAAGATCTGAGGTCTTTTGAGACAGGCACATCCTGAAAATGTTTTATGTTTTATATGTGATTAAAAATGTGTTATACACAATTAAAGATGCGCTTATTAAAAATAAACCGCACGTGAGTTTTAAAATAAATTTCAAATATCCTTTCATAATTAATTTTTTAAATAGGGATTATTGACCAATTTTCTCCATGCTTAATTACATAACTTACTGAATAATTAGTTGAATTAATTCATATATTAACAATTTTATAAAATTACCCCAACACCAATCACATCTGAAATCTCAAGTTTGATTTTTTTTAATAAAATAATAAATGGGAAATGAAAAAGCCAACAATAAAATGGAGGCTAATTTTGTTTCCTGTCCAGAGAGAAAATGGTACTGTAGATGGATTAGACTAGACTTGGCAGGATCCAGTAAATGTGGCAGTATCTAAGTGGCATCATTTACGAACACTTGCAATCTCACTGATCACATATTATATGCTTATATATTCATATATTCACTTGCTCCGTTTTCCTCAAAGATTTGACCATCAAACACTCGAGATTCCTCTGCCACAGATGCTCCCTCTTTCTGTAAATGTTAGATCTTTTCATTGTTTTGGACCCTTCTCTTGACTGAGATCTCAATGAAATACTACATTCATAAAACTCTTTAAAAATAATTTTTTTAATTATAATTTATGAATAAAAAATAAATATACAAGAAGAATTTTATAGTGACCTATAATAAATGTATTTATAAACACTTAATATATAGCTGCTTCAAACAAACTATTAGCTTGCTTCAATGGCACGTATTTTTCTTTCAAACTTAGCTATTCCATTTGAATTTTGTGAAGAGTATCTTGTCTTTATTATTGTTCCCCTATTAAACTTGTTGACAAGATGGATCTATTCTACAATAATTAGGGACTTGTGTGCCTTTAAAATATGTATGCCACATTAGATGTATGCCAAACTGGTGGTTTTAGATGAGGAGCTCTTATAATTTAAATTAGAGATAGTATTAATTAGTTAATTACGTCCAATAAAAAAATGTTTGGGTCTCAATTTAACTTTTCCTAGTCGCGGAATATGTGAATTTTTTAATGCTTTTCGTAGTTAATATAATGATCTATATGTGTGCGTATGAAAATGATCCAACTCTTCTTTAAACCACGCCGGTTTTGAGAGAGTCATGAAATCAAATTATTGTCTAGAATGATGACAACTAAGCATTTTATAAGAAGATTAATACTACAAATCTGAATTTTTTAAAAGATTTTCAATGTTGAAAGATGAAGAAAAAATTAGTTACGAAAATATCATTATTAATTTTAAAATTAAATAACTAAAAACGTACTTTCTTAAATTAAAAGATTAAATTAAAATATATAAGTAATCAAATATTCAAATGTATACTTTTAACTCGAAAAAAATGGAGCACATGTATCATCAAACCCCAAAAAAAAAAAGTTAATATCACTTTTAGTTCACGAAATTAACCTAATTTTAGTGTTGGACTCTAAAATTTGAAACACGTAATTTTAGTCTTTAGAATTCTATTTTATTTTAGTTTTGGTTTTTAAAATTTTTTCTCATTTTATTTTTGATCTTTAAAAAAATTATTCCAAAAACTAAATCTTTGGTTCCAAATTTAATGGACCCAAAGTAAATTGAGTTTCAAATTTCTATGACCAAGTTAAATTTATTTAACTAAAAATGACATTAACAAAAAAAATGTTTGACAACTCTCAAAAATATTTTTAAAAAAAATGAGACAAATTTTTTCATTTGTTTATTTTGTAAATTATAAAAACATTTTTGAAATCGTGACTTTACGTAAACACTCCCAAGCACTGTTAAATTCACCAAGAGAGCGTGGTAAGTTTACTTACGAGCCACTTTTGGGAGAGTAAAACTATGAAATCAAAGGCACTGGCAGGTACGAACTACAACTTCGACAAGATTTGATTCTGTTTCATTCAAAAAGTGAGCCAGCGATGAAGAAGAAGACGACGCCACCACGCATTCGTACATCAGAATCCAAATGCCAGATACTCGACCCCTCTTCTTTTTCCTATTCCCACTATCACCAAGTACAAAAGTTGGTCACCGCTCTGCTTCCTCCCAAAGAGAAAGCCACTAAATCCTAAAACCTAAGGCTCCTCATTAAAAGCACCCGTCTCACAGGCGTAATTACTGCGATCGATCTCTTCACTGATCATTCACTACGTATCGCTTTAATTAACTTAATCCTGTAATGTAATTAGTCTTCACCTGCTGCTGGGTATCTCACTCCTGCTGCCAAAACGCGTTGCTGCTCCATCTGCATTAATAATCACAATAATAATGCAGCATAGGTCATAACTTGTGATCAGTATCTGTTATTAATTATAGAAATAATGGGAATTTATGATCTTCATCAAGTAAACTGATAGCTCCATTAATGAGATAGTACGTACTCGGAATAACTCGTGTAGCTTGTTCTTGAGATAGCAATACTCCTGCTCCAGCATCTCCAAAGCTCTCAAGCATCTGAAATTATCAAACCCATCGTGTGAAGCAGCAAGAAACACTCCGTTATCTGCTTTGTGTTTACTGAATATGCATGGTGCATGTTGATATGGATATAAGTATAAAATAATAACCCAATCCCAAAAAATAAGCCTATAAGCTTGAAGAAGAACTGATGATGTGAAGTGGATATATTGTAGAATTGGAGAAGGAACATGTAAGAGACCCAGGGCGATTGTTGAGGCGAATAGAAGCGCGGAATGCAACACAGACGTTTCTGATTCTCTTGGCACCGATGCTGGAACTGCTACCCATCAACTGATTCAAATGGATTCCCATTTTCTTCAAGTCTGATGACTCCTTATCCATTCTGCAGAATTAATGGAAACGATCAGAATATATATGTGGATATGAATGAAGAGAATGAATAGAGAGAGATATACAGGAGAGATCGAAGAGAGGAGAGGAGTCTCTCGGACTCGCGGAAATAGATGGAGAAAACTTCGGAGACGAAGTAGGGAGAGGAGTGGTCTTGGAGTCGGTGAAGTTGCAGGAACTGCTCGTCGAGGACTTGTTGATGGAAGAGGAAGGAGAGCAGGCGGTTCATGTCGGCCCATAGCCGTTCGCCGCCCAACCCCAGCTGCCACACCGGAACCCCCGTCTTGTCCGGTCCACAAAAGCAACCTCACGCACACATCCACCGCCTTCTCCGCCGGTTCAAGATTATAGATTGCTGCTCTCACTTGCCCTGCTTCTTCTCCCACCCCGGCCAGCAGATACATATACTGCTGCGCCAATGGTCTAGAGTCCGGTTTAATTTCTCTTGAAGTTTCGTTCACATACATATATACATATATGTATGATTACTTTTGTAACCTCGATATTTTCATGAGGCCTATAGTATTTGATCTGATCTCATGGGATTAAGGAAGCTGGAAGCAAAAATTCTCAAGGACCAAAAGAAAACTGAATATTATATATAATAAAACGAAATAAAATAATAAAAATTGAAATAATCATCGGGTTTTAGTCTCAAAGAGGTAAATGGGAATATATTGAGTTTATAAATTATAATTAGGGAAAATTGCAAATAAAGACCCCTGAATATATAAAATAGCAATCAGGGACCCTGAATTTGAGAAATTGCTCACAAGGACCCGGTCCCAATTTGCAATTATGAAATCATGGCCAAATTACCAAAATACCCCTCTTTAATTTTTTTTTTCAAAAAAGAACACCACTGCCTCACCGGAATCCGGCCGCCGGAGCTCCGCCACCTCAGCTGCCGGCTGCCGGAGCTCCGCCACCTCGGCCGCCGGAGCTCCGATGCCGGCGGCCGGATTCCGGTGGCCTTCCTTTATTATTTTTTTTAAACTGTTTTTTTTTTTTTAAATTGGGGGAAGTGAGGTTGGGGGGATTTGATCCCCCAACCTCATGCTTCCCAAAATTAGGAATGACCATTGAGCCAACAAATTTTTGCTAACATTATAATACAAAAAAAAATATAAGTTAACTCATTTACTCTTATTCCAGGTGATAACAAGAATACATTTGAAAATAACAAGTTCTGATTATAAAATAACAAGTCTGGGATTAAAATTTAACAACACGTTTTTTTTATAACAACACACTCTGTTGCAGGTGATAACAACAATACATTTGAAAATAACAAGTTCTGATTATAAAATAACAAGTCTGGGATTAAAATTTAACAACACATTTTTTTTATAACAATACACTCTTTTTCAGGTGATAACAACAATACATTTGAAAATAACAAGTTCTGATTATAAAATAACAAGTCTGGGATTAAAATTTAACAACACATTTTTTTATAATATTTTTAACAACTCATTATAATATTTTATATTATTTCATTCTTTAAATATTAAAATTTATTATTAAGTATTTAAATATTATAGTATAATTTATTATTTCATTCTTTAAATATTAAAAATAGTTTTTATATTTAAAGAAAAAAAAATAGTTTTTAATTATAAATTAGAGATACATTTTATTTATAAATTTAAGCAATCAAAAAGTATTTTTAATCTACAATAAATTATACTATTTATAATTTATAAGAAGTAGTTTGATTTATAATGAGTTGTATAGATATATAGATTAAAAAATTTTTTAAAAAAATTAAAAAAGTGTGTTGTCATTTTCCCTAAATTTTATTTATAAATTTGAACAATAAAAAAGTATTTTTAATCTATAATAAATTACACTTCAAGTTTTGATTATAAATTGGAGATAAAAATTATTTTTTTAGCAAATTAAATAGATTTAAAATACTTTTTATAAGTTATAAATAATTTATTTTTCAAAAGTATAAAATAATTAATTGTTATAAAAAATGTGTTGTTAAATTTTAATCCCAGACTTGTTATTTTATAATCAGAACTTGTTATTTTCAAATGTATTGTTGTTATCACCTGAAAAAGAGTGTATTGTTATAAAAAAAACGTGTTGTTAAATTTTAATCCCAGACTTGTTATTTTATAATCAGAACTTGTTATTTTCAAATGTATTGTTGTTATCACCTGCAACAGAGTGTGTTGTTATAAAAAAAAACGTGTTGTTAAATTTTAATCCCAGACTTGTTATTTTATAATCAGAACTTGTTATTTTCAAATGTATTGTTGTTATCACCTGCAACAGAGTGTGTTGTTATAAAAAAAAACGTGTTGTTAAATTTTAATCCCAGACTTGTTATTTTATAATCAGAACTTGTTATTTTCAAATGTATTGTTGTTATCACCTGCAACAGAATGTGTTGTTATAAAAAAAAAACGTGTTGTTAAATTTTAATCCCAGACTTGTTATTTTATAATCAGAACTTGTTATTTTCAAATGTATTCTTGTTATCACCTGGAACAAGAGTAAATGAGTTAACTTATATTTTTTTTTGTATTATAATGTTAGCAAAAATTTGTTGGCTCAATGGTCATTCCTAATTTTGGGAAGCATGAGGTTGGGGGATCAAATCCCCCCAACCTCACTTCCCCCCAATTTAAAAAAAAAAAACAGTTTCAAAAAAAAAAATAAAGGAATGCCACCGGAATCCGGCCGCATGCATCGGAGCTCCGGCGGCCGAGGTGGCGGAGCTCCGGCAGCCGGCGGCTGAGGTGGCGGAGCTCCGGCGGCCGGATTCCGGCGAGGCAGTAGTAGTTTCTTTTTTAAAAAAAAAATGAAAGAGGGGTATTTTGGTAATTTGGCCATGATTTCATAATTACAAATTGGGATCGGGTCCTTGTGAGCAATTTTTCAAATTCAGGGTCCCTGATTGCTATTTTATATATTCAGGGGTCTTTATTTGCAATTTTCCCTTATAATTACTTTCCATAGGTTATAAATAAATTATGAATTGTAAAATATATTGAGTGCTCGTTTGAATTAGCAGTGAATAGCTATGATTTTAGATAATCGTGAATTTTATAAGTGACACTAACTATAAGTGACACTGGTTAATTATAATTTCTGTTTAGATTTTTTTATAAGTGATTTTAAGAATTGTGATTATATTTGGTTTTTATTTATTAAAATCATTTATAAATGTATAATTACTAAAAAGGGCATAACGTGAATATTTGAGGAGAGATTTTTGGAAGAATGTAGGAAGGTAGATTGGAGAAAATTTAATTGCTAAAGATTGATTGGGATTTTTCAAATGCATAAACTACTCCTTATTGTTTATCCTAAAAGTACAGTAGAAAAGTGAAATCATGATTGATCAGGATTTTATAAAAAATTATCAAAACAAAACAAATATATTTCATAATCACTTATTTGGATTTAAACGGGCTTATTTAAGATCCTATCACTTAACCAAACATGTTCTGAATTAATGTTTAAAGGCACAAGTTATGAAAGCAATTTTATCAACTCAAGTTGTTTTGACATTGAGTAATAGATATTTTCGTCACTTAAATAGATGACTGGAAATTTAAATCTCAAGTTTTGCCATTGTAGCAACTTAATTGAAACAGATCTATCATTAATATGTTCTCAACATTGCCCCGAGGGAGATAATTATTTGTTGTCTATAGATTCTGCCCCCTAGCTAGCTTGTACGTACTAAAACAATTACATGTGATTGTTATAATTTTTACATTTCATATAATTTAATAATAATATGTAAAAGAATATGTTTTATCAGAATAATTCTCATTCCCTCATCATTACTAAATGGGACCTTGCTTAATTTAGGAAATGTCCTTCCACCCATGGCCTTGCTAAAATTGTTGTGCTTTAATTTTACATCAACAATTCTTTCATCACCTTTTTTTTCTTTTTCTTCGGAAACTTGGGTGAAAAAGTTTGTACCTCATCCATGCTTCCCAGGGATATTTATATGCCCCAGATATGTGTGTATTGAGACGTGTCCTTTCATTATAATGTTTTATTTTCTATCAATAAAATTAAATAATTGAGTAATATATTTAATTTTTATTCTAAAAAAATCACTTTTTTTGAAATATTAACTACCTTTATTGGCTACTAAGTAGTGAACACACATGGAGAAACTTTGCAAAATTTAAGATAAAGAGCACTATTTTTTATGTGTTTTATAGTTTATTTTTATTGATTATTTTGATGAAACAAAAACATATTAACAACATAATATAATTGTAAAATTTATAATAAATCATGTTGTATGTAAGTTATTTAACCAAAAAAATCATATGAGAATTGCAAATAGTGCAACTCATTCTCAATTATAAAGACTATACAATATACTACGTCCGGTCTTTAATATAAGAATTTGTTTGACTTTCAATTTGGTTCTAAATATAAGACCTCAATCTATTTTATCTTTCATGTTTATCTATTTTTTTCAAAGTAGTCCTTGTAGGTTACATATGTTAAAAGTTTCATCAAATGATAATTCTAATTAGTACACCTTATTAGTAAGGGTATTTTAGGAAAGACAAAACTTATTTATTACAAATAATTAATTTAACTAATTCTTTTAATATCTTAAATTAGTCAACCAGATTTTATTAAGAATCAAAGGCAATGCATACCCAATTTTTGTTGCACTATAATTTGTCCCTTGATATGGCATGACCTATCCATTTTCTCTCATGCATTAAAAGTATTTTTCACCAATATATCCCTAATTAATGTTTAAATTATTTTTGGTGAAAAGTCACTATGATGCTTCATTGAATGATAAGAGTAATTATAAAACAGCGATATATCAATACTAAACAATTTTTTAATCTTAATAAATTAATCGAAAATATTGTATCTAATTAAGAGCAAATGGAGTGTATCAATATATAACAAGTTTGTGGGGATAGATATATAACCATCTTTTAACAAGCTGCTACTTTGCAAGTTATAAATATCACTATAACTCAATATTTAGATTTTAGACTCACAACATATGGAAATGAATTATATCTATTATCCAAACACACCAAGGTGCAACCTACCTTTGGTGAAGGCATTAGTTGCGTGCAATTTATTTCTTTTGTGACTTGTGTGAAATTTATTTTTAACTACGTGTGAAATAAAAAATATCTGCACGTAATTAAAGATAATATTATTTTTATAATTTTTCTAAATAAAAAGGATAAAGGTATATCAAACATCTTGATCTTTTTTCTCAACAGCATCTCAATTTTTTTTAAAAGTGCATTCAACATGCTGATTTCATTTTTCAATGTATCCAACACCTTAATATTATTTTTTTAGTTTTATTCAACAATCTAAGTTTTAAACTGCTGAATACGCTAAAAATAAAATTAAAATGTTAAATACCAAAAAAAAAAATCAGAGTGCTATCTATATCATAAAAAAATCACAATATTGAATGGATTTTTAAAAAAAATCGAGATATTGAACGCAAATTTTTAACCTAAAAAAACTGTAAGAGACAGGAAAATAGTGATGAAATGGAGGGGAGCTTTGGGAGGGAGAAGCGAGGGGAATGTGGGGAATCTAAGGGACCACTTCTCATAGGGTTGGCTGTGTGTGTGTGTGTCTGAGGTATGCTCTCTCCCGTCACATCGTCTCCTTATCTTCCCTCTTCTCCCACCGACACCTTCCTGCAACCCCACCCCCCACCCCCCACCTTCCTTCTTTCTTCTTTCCCTATGCCCAATATGCCCCATTCTGATCTTCATTATTCCAAAAGCTCTTCCCTTTAAACTAATCTTCTTAATGGGCTGTAAAACACAGCTAGTTTTCTGAAAACTCCATAAATAAGTGAAAGCGAGTGAATCATCCCACTTTTGCTGGTTCAGATTGAGATTAGTAAAGAGAGATAGCGGGCACTGTTAAAAATGGGATTAAAATTGACAAGTTGCAGCAAAGTGGAGGATGGGTTAAGTTATTTTTAATGCAGCTTCCTGCTGTCTGAAGCCACTGGTTCTTGCGTACTCATTAGATTCAAATGGCTGACTCATAGGTCGTGAACTGACAAAACGCTGCTGCTGGCCGCCACCTACTCCCCAGTCCTCTATATATATATATATAGCGTTTCATCACCAGCACAAAATCATAGGAATATACTACTATTAATTCTTCCTTTTACAATTATAAATCTCACTTTCTTATCATCTCTGAACAACCTCAGGTTCTAGCAGGCAGGCATCCTGAACTTGTGTTTCGCGCTAGTTGCCTGTACTAAGTGTGATTGAACAAGAACAACCTAATCTAAGTTATGGGATTATTAATATTCTTAAGCCTAGATCTACGTAAGATAGTGCTTCGTTTTAATTAGTTATGATATTTTATTAAATTCCTCGAAATCATTTGCTTGGAAAGCATGCTCCTTAATTTGCACATCTGTCCGAGGTAAGCCGCTTAGTTGCCTAATAAAATACATATAGTCATATTCAATTATTCATCCTTGAAATGAACTCTGATCATATCAGTCAATTCAAAAAAAAAAAAAAAGAGGCCAAACGGAGTCATATGATTTTCAATATATATATATATTTATGATCTTATTTTCAAATTTTCTTGGAGCACTTGATAATAAAATGAGGGAGCCTTGAGAGATTGAGATGTTACCTTCAGTAATTAAACAAATACTTTTATATTATTGTGCTGTTCGTTATCAAGTTGATAGTATTCTTTTAGTACATAAGTGGAGGCATCATAATGCCGGATATTGACGTAAAATAGACACTGCCATTAGAATATTTGAAAAGTGCTTCCTCTTTTGTCGTCCTGCAAGGAAGCACTGTTCAAGGCGATCATATCAAGTTTTTTTTATATTTATTCACCTGTGCTTTTTGAACGTCTTGACAAAACTCAAATTTCGATAAATAATGCCTCATATATATATATATGTGTGTGTGTGTGTGTGTGATTCATATATTGCTACTTTTTATTTTAATACAAAAACTACTTAAACATTGAATTTGATTCTAACAACAAGCCTTCAATTGACTTTATTTTTAAGTTTATAGTGTTTTTGCTAAAATATTTTTATTAATTGGAAGGGTTTTCATCAAGGGGTAATTTCAATAAACATAATTTGTAATCTTTTTAAATTAGTTATTTAATTTTTATATTAAAAACTGAAAGTATCAAAATAATACTCCTCTGATCCTTAATATAAGACACATTTAACTAATTTGATTAGATTAAAGAAATTAGGTAAGTTGGTTAATTATAAGAAATATGACACGTTTTTCCTAAAACACCATAACCATCTTTCTTAATATCACACCTCCCTCTTTTACTTGATTATGGTTGAAAGAATATCCATAGTAATAATTTAAAGAAAATTGATAAATATGAGAAATGAGATCTTATATTTATGATCAAAATCAACTCAACAATTGGGTTTTATATTAAAGACCGGAGGAGTATATTTTCAGTCCCCTAACTATGCTTTCATTTGCTGCATATATAGGAAAGTCCAAAGTGCGGCAATGCTATAATTTTTCTATTGCAGTATTATAATGTTCATATAATTGTTCCATTATCGGATTCTTTGTCTAAGATGCTACCGATATTCTTCACGCGCTGGCAAAAAAAAGGAAGATATTTTTCACGCATATTAAGGAAAATTGTTAGATTGCTAATATTTTAATTACACTCTTATTAGTTGAAGGGGAGACCTTGTCAAGCCTTCTCAAGGGAGATGGATGATCCTGAGATTGAAGTTGGGCTTCCTGAATATGCTTCTTCATATGCTGCGCCCCTGTATTGTGGGCAACGGATCATTGGGCTTTGTGGCTCCTGGGATTAAAGACACTGACATGACATCACATTTTTCTTTGGGAAAATCACTAACAGGTCCCACAGAAGGTAATTTATTACTCTGAGGTCCCATAAAATGTCAAAATCACTGACAGGTCCCAAGGGACTTCAGAGTAATATTTTCGTTTTGTAAAATGACATTATTGCCCCTCATATTCCAGATTCACATTTGCTCTGTCATTACGATTTACAACCTCAGCAGCGACTATTAACAACCTAATGAGAGGGCGTTAACAACCCTAGCAGTATCCGTTAACAACTTACTTTATAGAATTATATAACCTCTACATAAGAGTAAATTATAACCAAATAATATAATACAACAACTTTAACACTAAAATGGAAAGCTTTTTAATATCATTAAGAATTTTAACTAGATCCAATAGGATTATAGTAATATTTTAATGCGAAGATCCATTTACAACCTCAACAGTGACTATTAACAACCGAATGAGAACGCATTAACAACCTAAGCAGTATCAGTTAACAACTTACTTTATAGAATATATAACCTCCGCATAAGAGTAAATTATAACCAAATAGTATAATACAACAACTTTAATACTAAAATGGGAAGCTTTTTGATATCATTAAGAATTTTAACTAAACCCAATAGGATTATAGCAACATTTTAATGCGAAAATCCATTTACAATCTCAATGGTGAGTATTAATAACCCAAAGAGAGCTGTTGACAATCTAGGCAGTATCTATTAACAATTGACTTTATAGGATAATATAACCTCTAACAACTATATAAGATTAACTTTAAGACTATTTAGTTATAGTTTAGTTAGTTATAGTTAGAAGTTATATTATCCGATAAAGTTAGTTGTTAACAGACACTGCTAAGGTTGTTAACAATTCTCCTTAGGTTATTAATACTTACTGTTGAGGTTGTAAATGGATTTTCGCATTAAAATGTTGCTATAATCCTATTGGGTTTGGTTAAAATTCTTAATGATATCAAAAAGCTTCTCATTTTAGTATTAAAGTTGTTGTATTATACTATTTGGTTATAATTTACTCTTATGCAGAGGTTATATAATTCTATAAAGTAAGTTGTTAACGGCTACTGCTTAGGTTGTTAATGCCCTCTCATTCGGTTGTTAATAATCGCTGTTGAGATTGTAAATGGATATTCGCATTAAAATATTACTATAATCCTATTGGATCTAGTTAAAATTCTTAATGATATCAAAAAGTTTCCCATTTAGTGTTAAAGTTGTTGTATTATATTATTTGGTTATAATTTACTCTTATGTAGAGGTTATATAATTCTATAAAGTAAGTTGTTAACGGATACTGCTAGGGTTGTTAACGCCCTCTCATTAGGTTGTTAATAGTCGCTGCTGAGGTTGTAAATCGTAATGACAGAGTAAATGTGAATCTGGAATATAAGGGGCAGTAATGTCATTTTACAAAACAAAAATATTACTCTGAGGTCCCTTGGGACCTGTCAGTGATTTTGACATTTCGTGGGACCTCAGAGTAATAAATTGTCTTTTGTGGGACCTGTTAGTGATTTTCCCTTTTTCTTTTGAATGAAGTGGTGGACTTTTACTGACAACTATTAGTACGAATAAGAATCAATTCAGGTCGTAACCTCTATCCATGCTGCTGATATAAGTACCTTGTCGGTAGATGATTTGTAAGTATATCTATAAGTATTTTTTGAGTCTGAATATAAGCTCTTGGGCAGTCAATTCCTTCAGACCAAAAAAAAAAAAACGGCGGACCTTTCACAAACAAACCTCTTCTTTTTATCTTTTTTTTTTTGGCACGTCTGATCACAAATCTATGACTTGAATTTTTCAGTGTGCTCCCAATTCTGTTATGACGACACTAATGGGTTTATTTCGGCTTTTTTATCCAGACACGACAAACAATAAAAATATTTACTCAGATGCTATAAGATCAAAAATATTTACTCAGATACTACACTTGAAATCGTTCAGACAGTGAACGAGTTTAAATTTGTACAGAAGTTGTTCAGGCCAAAAACGACTTCAGTGGGACCCACATCCAAAATATGAAAGTTGTTCTTGGTCTGAACAACTTCAGTGGGACCCACATCACAAAATGGAAGTTGTTCTTGGTCTGAACAACTTCAGTGGACCCACTATTTGTCTTACACTCCATGCGTTTTCAGCTTTCATATTTTGACTAGACTATTTCTGCCTTTTGCGTGTAGCTTTCATATTTTGACCAGACTATTTCTGCCTTTTCCAGCCACACGCAAAGTGTTTCTTCCTTCCCCAAATATTCCCATCAATATAGAGTAGTCATTCAATGTCTCTCACGCGTGAATACTTTGTTTTTGCATGTGAGTGTATAGTATGAATTCTATTTATATAAGGTATTCGCCATTCCCACTCATCAGAAGGCTTCTCTTCACTTCTCACATTCTTCTTTCTCTATGTGTAAGGCATTCCCGTGAAGTAGGTAAATACGTTTTATCTCAACTTCAATTCTTCATACAATTCAATTCTTCTTTCTCTATATATAAGGCATTTCGCGTGAAGAATTGAATTTTATCTGCAGGTCCTTCAGTTCTTCTTTCTCTTTCCACAATTTCACGTGAAGTTGGTGGTGTGTGTGGCCTTGCAAATATTGCATACGTTTTATCTCAACTTGAGGCTTAATTTTTCTTCTGATTAAGGTACATTCTCTTGATTAATTTTTTTTTAAATTTTGATATGTATTTTGCTAAATGATGGATAAGAATTTTATATTTAGTCATTTTTACATGTTGAGTTTGTTTTAATTAAAAAAATGTAGGCATATAATTAATTGTCATATAAAATAAATTACAGTTTACTTTTTTATAATCTGATTAAATATATATCTTTTTTTTTAGTAGATAGTGTTTGAGTAAATATGTAGTCAAATTAAATATGTATTTAGTTAGATAATATTTGGTTGTGAGCATGGTAATCAAACTTCTCCTATGCCAGTCAATACGTCATGAAAAATACTTGAATATTTAAAGAAAAATTGATGGAATAATATTCCCCACTCATAAAATTTTAATATACAATGATAAAATTATTTTTGTTAAAATTACGTAAAATTTATATCAAAGCATGCGTAGAAGACAGTTAAATTATTTAACTATAAAAACCTTTAAAATATTGAAAATCCAAATCAGTGGTCCAAGTTATAATTTTTATTAAATTTATAATTATTTTATTATTTGATTATGCATAGTGACTTCATGTATGAATTTCATAAATTCGAGTTTACATACCTGTCACGAGTTTACTTAAACTCGTGAGTTTGACAACCCTGGTTGTGAGCTTAGTCTAGTCTTGTATCTAGCCAATGAAAGCTAGCACTAAATGGTGTCAAAATTTTCCTAATAAAAAGAGTACTGATGGTGGGGTTAATAATAATGAAAGAAAGGAGTTTTTTTTTTTTTTTGGAAAAATTAGAGAGGAGGACCTAGAGAAAGCAATATTTATTAAAGAGGATCTTAAAAATTATAATTATTTAGGCAGACCAAATAATAAACTATAAATTTAAAAAAATCACTCAACAGTAATAGCTAATTGTTTCGTCATATTAAGTAATTATAATTTTTAAATAACTAGTGTGAAATAGTTATTAACATTTATTTTTGTTTTCAATCATAAGGATGTTTTTTTGGGGTCACTTAAACGGTACCTAATATAAAATTACACAAGTACATTTATTATAAGCTTATTATTATTTAATGTAAATTTACCTTTATGTGTTAACTAAAGTATATATCTCATCAAAAGCATTTATTCGCAATATAGAAATTAGAGGTTGAAAGGAATATAATTATTCTTTAATAATATAGATAAATTAAAATTGAACATTTGAAGTATGAAGTTGGGACCAGGAGAAAAATGAAGCAGAGGCAATTTTTTTGAATAAGAAATATTTTCAAATTAATTTATTTAATCAAATATTTATCTAATTTAGTCATTAAAAATATCCAATAATGGAACATAAGTTAGAAAAAATTTAGGAATGTAGTTGTGGGAGAATTTAATGTTTTTAAATATATTTAATCCTTCTAAATATTTATAGTTTTTAAGATCCTTTTTGATAATAAAACAGAAGTAATGATTTTAGCTAATTTTTTAATAATATTTAATTATAATATTTTTTTTGAATAAAATGGAATGAATAGAAAATTATTTATTTAATATATTTGAAATATGTAATTTATATTATTAATTTTATATTGATATATTAGAATTTATAATAAAATTTTAATATGTAACGTTTATTTTTAATTGAAATTAATTTTTAAGTTATTCTAAATATTTTTTATGATTGATGTTCCACAGTCGTTGTTGATTAAAAGATATTACAGGTTACTATCTTACTTAAAAATGTAAATAAGTTTCTTAATAAATAGCCTAATTTTTGTAACTATAAATAAATGATTATTCTACTACTTTATTTTAAAAAATATATACATAATTGAATTAAAAAATAATGATATTATGGAGTTAATTTAGTTTTACAATTCATTTTTGTTTAATTAATAATTATACTGTATTATTTAGGAAGCAGAATGGATCATAGAAAAGAGTTTGTGTGTATATTTGCCAATGGACGAATTTTTAATGGCCCGGTCGGTGCAACATTTGAGTGTGATAGAGCGAAAGTAGTGAAAGTTGATCCAAATATTACATTGGATAGATTGAAGGAAGTTATTGGACGAAAACTACAACTTCCTCCCAATGAAATTGTGACAAATCTAGTGTACAGATATCCTACGTGCATAAATCCACCACAATATCAAGCATGCAATCTAGAAGATGATTCGGATGTACAACAAATGTGGCAAGTGAACCGTCGATTCTCAACTCAGTTAACATGTGCAGAGTTGTATGCCAATATAGGTGACTTGGAAGATGTTGGTCATATTGAATCACAACTAATGGACAAAAATGCTGGAAATACTCTTCCATCAAGTAGCAATCAGTTGAACATTATAGAAGAAGAATCCATGTTTAGCGATCAGATGGAAAATCTTCACCCATTTGAACTTCCCCAAGATGGTATCAACAATGGGCCATCTTGCTCTGTTCCTCAAATGGAAGATACTATGGATGAATTTGAGGACGAAGATCAATATGATTCTTATTTAAATATTGGTGATGGGAATGATCATGATGACAATGATGAGCATGACGAGATCAACCAGGATAATGAGCTAGCATCTGCTTTCTTCTCGCATATTAATGTTGAGTCAGCTATGGCTCCTGAGTTCAGTGAATTAGAAGAAATTCCACCTTTCAGTCAAAATGAAGAGTTACATATCGGAAAGATGTTTAGCAATGTTCGTGTTTTGAGACGTGCGGTCAAGTTATACTCTGTTCGAGTTCATCACACATTCAAGGTCTATTATTCATGTAACAAGTATGAAGAATATCGATGCATTAACTATGGTGAAAGCTGCAATTGGAGAGTAAGAGCTTGTAAGAAGGAAAACAGAAACTTTTGGCAAATTACAAAATATGGGGGGCCCCACACATGCTTAAGCACATCACTAACTCAAGACCATCCAAAGTTAGATGCTGATGTTATATCATCTTGTATCATAGCAATGGTAACTGATAAGCCAGATGTGAAAGTATCTCAAATTATAGAGAGGATGCAATCCATGTTTGGTTATATAGTGTCATATAAGAAGGCTTGGAATGCAAAACAATTAGCCATTGCCGTTGCTTTCGGGAATTGGGAGATCTCATATTCCTTACTCCCAAGGTGGTTGGCCGCAGTACAACACTTCATGCCTGGATCATACGTACAATTTTCAAATAAACAGTGCTCTCAAGTCAATGCGAATGGGGAACCAGTTGAAATGTTTCGCCGTGTGTTTTGGGCATTCAAGCCATGCATTGATGCCTTTCCACATTTGAAGCCCATTATACAAGTTGATGGAACATTTTTATATGGAAAGTATAAGGGCACGTTACTAATGGCTATATCACAAGATGGTGACAGAAATGTTGTGCCGCTTGCATTTGCGGTAGTTGAAGGGGAGACAAGATCAGCTTGGACATGGTTCTTATACCATGTGCGTCATTGTATTGTAAAAGATAGAATAGAAATTTGTTTAATTTCAGACAGACATCGTTCAATTTTGGCTGCAGTTTCTGATCCTCAACATGGATGGCAGCCACCACATGCACATCATGTTTTTTGTCTACGTCATGTGGCCTCTAATCTTCACAAAGCACATGGAACAAATTGGCTAAAAGAGAAATTTATAAATATTGGTGAGATTTCTTGTGTTTTTTAATGATACAATAACTTTATAATTTTATGATTATTTTTAACAAGTTAATAATTACTTGTAGGGTATGCGTATGAACGTCATGTTGTTGACCAACAATTAGCAGAGATAGTATTGCAACATGCATCTGCTGCTAGATGGATTGGAGCCATCCCCAAAGAAAAATGGTCACGTGCATATGACGTTGAAGGTCGACGTTATGGACACATGACAACTAACCTTGCAGAGTGCATGAATGGTGTATTCAAAGGTGTTCGAAGTCTACCCATAACTGGTTTAGTTAAAGCGACCATGTATAGAGTTAACAACTATTTTGTAAAGCGTGCCCAACAAGTTCATGCGCAAATTGCAGCTGGTCAAGTGTTTTCTGAGACACTAACAAAGAAGTTAGACATAGTAACACAAGGTGCATCTGGATGTGTTGTTCGAGAGTTTGATAGAATATCAACATCATTTGAGGTTATGGAGCCATACAATATTCAACTTCGTCAATTTCGTCGTTGTTGCAAGGTTAACTTGATTGATAGAAAATGTGATTGTGGAGAATTTCAAGCAGAAAAGTTTCCATGTATGCATGCTGTTGCAGCTTGCTCACAAGTAGGCATTAACCATTTGCAATATGTTGATCCTGTTTTTAGGTTAGAAACCATGCAAATGGCTTACAGTAACAACTTTCATCCAATAGGAGATGAGACTTACTGGCCGCAAATTGATTGCCCTACTCTAATACCTGATCCATCAATGATTAGAGATAAAGGCCGTCCTCGTTCAAGTCGCATACGTAATGAGATGGATTGGACCACACCTAACCCACCCAACAAATGTGGATTATGTAGACAAATTGGTCATAATCGCTCTACTTGTCCTCAAAGTGTGGCATCCAGACAATAAATTATGTATTTTGCTTATGTAAAAAGAAAATTATACATATGAAGATGAAATGTAAATGGTTTTTGTAATTTTTTATATTATGTGAATATTTATTTGTTATGTTGTGTTTAGATATTTGAAAATGGCACAATATCCAGAAGAAGTCATTAACCCTGGTCCAGAGGATAACTCACTTCTGTACTTACAAACTCAACATATTTCGCAACAAGTTTGGAATGAAAATGTAAGTAATCTCTCTTAACTACTACTTATTAATTCTATGCTTTAATACTAACTTTTTTTAAAAATTTTCTCTATAGGTTTCTCGAATCCTACACACTAGACGAGTCATGCATGCTAATCGAATGATTGAGCCACCCAATCAGATACTTGAATATCTTAGATTAGCTGGATTTTATGGTGTTGCGAGGGTAGGGCAATTTGATTACGACCGGAGTTTGGTCTCAGCCCTTGTTGAGAGGTGGCGTCCTGAGACTCACACATTTCATACTACACGTGGAGAGTGCACAATAACATTAGAGGATGTTGCTATACAGTTAGGCCTTCCTTGTGTAGGAATGCCTGTCATTGGGAAAACTGACTTTAATTGGCAAGATGTTTGTGAATGGCTTCTAGGGGTTAGACCACCTGCAGATAGAATACTTGGACAACGACTACTTATGAATTGGTTGGAAGAGCACTTTAATCACTTACCTGATGATGCAGACGATGTACAAGTTCAACAATTCACTCGTGCATATATTCTCAGGTTGATTGGAGGATATCTCATGCCAGATAGATCGTGTACTAGGGTGTATTTGATGTACCTTCCACTACTTTATAATCTGGAAGAAGTTGGAAATTTTAGTTGGGGTTCAGCAGTTTTAGCTCACCTGTATAGAGAATTATGTAATGCTACTAATCCAACTGAAGATGGGATTGGAGGGTGCTTATCATTATTACATTTATGGGCATGGGATCGTTTTCCTACGCTAGCACCACAACAACCTGTATCTCCAGATCCACAGTCTAATATCTACCCTCTCTTACCTCCTTTGGGTTTCAGGTATGCCAAAATCACACAACAAATATTTCATATGTACTTATTATTGAAATTTTACAAATTTTAACACTACTTTTTTGGGTTGTTGATAATGCTAGATGGAAAAATGTAGGACAAAATCCTCGTCCAAGTGTCACATCCTTACGCCAATATAGGAGTCTTCTTGATAGAATGACCGATGATGACATAATTTGGCAGCCATATGAATCTTCTGAAGTGCGCCAATTGATTCCAGAATACTGCTTGGCAACACCTGAAATTTGGCTTGCTTCAGTTCCTCTAATATGTTTTCATATTATAGAATGGCATCACCCTGATCGTGTACTAAGGCAATTCGGTCGTCAACAACCTATTCCTGTCATGCCTGTTCATTTAGGAAATTACCATACAATACAACTACGTGGCAGAATAAGCACAAATTGGACTGAAGAATACTCAAACTTCATTGAAGCATGGAATAGATGGCCACATGCTGTTGTTGATGCTCCTCTGGCACTTGGTGAACTTGATCGAACATCTGAGTACATGCAATGGTATTGGAGACATACAAGACGATGGATCCAACGTGTTAGTGGTGATACTGGCTATGTGGTAAGGTTTTTTTTAGTTTTTTCTGATCAATATCATCATTTTCTTTTATACGAAAATTTTTTCAAACCTAATGTTTTATTTATTTCAGGCTGACATAGCAGAACAGTTATATAGGCTAACAATTAATTCTCGTTCAACATGCTCTGATTGCATTGATTATCGAGAAAGAGTTGCTCGAGACCAGCGTAACATCTTACTTGCAGTTAGAGAACAACGGTTTAATATGAATTCTCAACCAGCTCCACCACCAGTTGAGCTACCCCGTCCACAAATTCCTCGAGATAGACCAAGCAAACGGCGAGGCGGTTACTTGTCTACTCAGCCACCAATTGTAAATGAAAATTTAAGTGAACAAGAGCCTCAAAATTTTAGTCATTTTGATAACATACCAGTCTCATCAAGCCCTATCACCTCTTCCAATCCAACTCATTTTTACCCTCATCACATGCCATCATCATCAACATTATCCCATTCTGACTCACCCAATCCTCCTCAATTTCAGTCATTCATGTCCTTATTTGATGATCCTGCATTATTTATCGATCAATATAACACTTCTTCTTTTGAGCAAGGTGGTCCATCAAATGAAGCATTTGTCACCCCTCGACAATCAATTTCTTTAGCCGAATCACCTTGGTTTGATTTAAATACGTCAACTACGCAGACAAATGAGACATTAGATCAAACTCAAGAAGTAAATATACAACAACGGCCACAGCGTGCGCGGAGGAGACCAAGATGTGGCACGGGGAGTCATTATTTGTGAGGTAAATTAATTCTTATTTTTGTTCATGTCAATTTAATTGTTATTTGTTATTAATTTTATAACATTTAATCATTACTTATTTTCTTTAATCACTTTTTAATTAATATAATATTAATTATTACTATTATCATTATATAATTATTAACTCATTATTCTAATGATATGACCATTATTAACATCCTTGTAGGAATATTTATGTGGTGAGAGATTGTGAAGAAGTTGTTCAGATGCTAGTGAAATTTAAAAGTTGTTCACACCAAGATGAATTTCAGCTAGACGGAAGACAAGGTTTATTGGAGGAATTGCTCTTACTGAGATGAATTTTAAACGTTGTTCAAGCCAAGATGAAGTTCAGCTGCATGGGAACCAATGTTTATTGAAGAAATTGCTCTTATTAAGATGAACTTTTAAAGTTGTTTAAGCTAAGAACAACTTTGAGTGTAGTATTTGGGGAAATAATTCCCACTATGTAGTATTTGAAGAATTTTTTTTCCCTGTTTGCAGCGTTTTGCTAAAAATTCCCTAAGTAACACAAAGCTGGGTCTGATTGCAAAACCCAAAACATGCAAAACAAAAGCCCCTTTCACTCCGTTAAGTGAGGAGAAGGCTTATGATGAGTGGGAATACATTATTAGCTTTCGACTAGAAACTAAGGATCAAATAAAATGTGAATCTGACGGATTTTTTTCTAAAAATTCTTGGAGGAGATTATCATATTTCTACAATTCAATTAGATGTGAAATCTAGAAATTTCCTCAATATACTATTTATTTTTAATAAATCTATATTAATATCTAATTAATATTAATTAAATAGAATTAATTAAATATAAATAATATTAAATAAATAATAATAATATTCTATTTATAATTTTAGAATTTTAGTTATAATTTTGGAATAATTAAATAAAAAGAATGCCGAATGCCTTATATAAGTAGAATTCATACTATACACTCACATGCAAAAACAAAGTACTCACGCATGAGAGACAAGGAATGACTACTCTATATTGATGGGAATATTTGGGGAAGGAAGGAACACTTTGCGTGGGGCTGGAAAAGGCAGAAATAGTCTGGTCAAAATATGAAAGCTGAAAACGCATGGAGTGTAAGACAAATAGTGGGTCCCACTGAAGTTGTTCAGACCAAGAACAACTTTCATTTTGTGATGTGGGTCCCACTGAAGTTGTTCAGACCAAGAACAACTTTCATATTTTGGATGTGGGTCCCACTGAAGTCGTTTTTGGCCTAAACAACTTCTGTACAAATTTAAACTCGTTCACTGTCTGAACGATTTCAAGTGTAGTATCTGAGTAAATATTTTTGATCTCATAACATCTGAGTAAATATTTTTACTGTTTGTCGTGTCTGGATAAAAAAGCCGTTTATTTCAGTTTGGAGACATTGCGTCTGTTTGCCTGAGGGATTGGAGGGGATAAAAGTAGCTTTTAGTGAGCAAAAGTTGGATTGAATTATATTATCATGTTTAGCATTATTTTTTGCTATAAGTCGTTTTGCCTAAAAAAAAAAAAAACTACTTTAGTCATAAGTTAATTTTTATGACTTATGCCTTATTTTGTTTATGCAAAAGTAACTTTTAAAGTTATTTTTTATGGCTTATACCTTATCTTGTTTATACAAAAGTAACTTTTAAAAATTAAAAGCTATTTTTACCCTTATATTTATGTTGTCCCATTCTTCTCTTTTGCATATTCCTTGTGTTTTCCCGAACAATTTTTACTTATTTATTTTTAATGCTCTTTTAAATTAAAAATAATTAACAAAAAATTTTATAATATTTTTAATATTATTTTTTATTTGATATCTGCATAAATTGCATAGAATATATCCTCCAATTAATTATGTCATATTATTTGGTTAAAAAATTTTCACACTTCTATTATTTCTCTAATGTAAATATATTTTATTCATTAAATATAACTTCTTCCTATTATAATAATTTAAAATTATTATATTTTGTAAATTCATGTTTTTAATCATTTTTACTCCTCTGGTCCTTAATATAGGACCCAATTATTGAGTTGGGTTTGGTCCTAAATATGAGACCCATTTCTCATATTTATCAATTTTCTCTAAACTACCCCTATGGATACTCCCTCAACCATAATCAAATAGAAGAGTGAGATGAGGTATTAAGAAAGATGATTATGGTGTTTTAGGAAAAATGTGTCACTTTTCTTATAATTAACCAACTTACCTAACTTCCTTAATCTAATCAAATTAGTTAAATAGGTATTATATTAAGGACCGGAGGAGTATTATTTAATAAAAGTCATACTCATTTGATTATTCTACAAACTAAACTTGTTTATCCAATTATAATTTAAACAATTTTTCTACTTTACAAATTAACTTTTATAAAAGTCAATTCAATATAAATCAAATTACCCAATCTACATTTTACCCAATCTAACTTTTAAAATAAGTTACTTTTTTTGCTGTCATTCCAAACGTACCCATTAATAGTCTCCTTAGATTGGCAGTAAAAAAAGTAGCTTATTTCTAATCTGACTTTTAGAAAAGTAAGATTAGATAAAAATTAAATTGAGTAAAGTGAGTTGTATTTGGATTGAAGTTTAAAAAAGTTGGTTTGTAAAAGTTAGATTAGTAAAAGGTTGTTTGGATTATGATTGAATAAAAGTAAGTTTATTTGTAAAATTACCAAAATAGGTATGAACTTTAATAAATAATGAAACATGAAAAAAAAATTTACATAATACAATGAATTTAAATTAATTTAATATGAAGAAGTGAAACTTAATGAGTGAATCAAATTTAAAAACTTTAGAGAAATCATAAAAAAATGTTATAAATATAAAGTGAAATATGATAAAAAAAATAACGAGGAGGAGGAATGAAGAAATGGGAATGGGAGAATTATGCGAGAATAATGAGGAGAAGTGAGGAATTAACAACCAATTTGACATATTAGTTAATTCTCTAACGGTCCATAAGCTCAGTTTCAGTTTGAATAAGCTTCTCAGATTAGCTTATCCAAAATGTACATCTATATCTGCCTTTTGGTCCCATATCAGATCCCTCAACGTAACAGCTCTCTTAAATAGCCCATGATTTTCCAATCAAGGTTAATGTAAAAATAAGTTACTTTTGGGCCAAAAAAGGCTAACCCAAACAAGCACTATATATCTGGTATGAATTAATGGGTGACCGTACTGATCATCAAGTGACAAGTCGACCCTTCTCTTATCAATCCACTGTAAGTTAACTAGGGATGTTGAAGGCCGGCCCATTCCAGTAGGCCCGTTCTGGTCCCGGTATTATTGGGACAGGACGGATCCGTCTTGAAATTTTTCGGGACGGGACAAAAAAGGGACTGGGACGGGACGGGACACGGGACGAGGTCGTCCTGTCCCAGTTCCTTTTTTTTTTAATTTTTTTATCCTATTTACATAATCTCATTTTTCTCATATTTTTTTAAGATTTGAGACTATTGTATGGAACTATGGATATATTTATTTAAATTTTTTATATTTGTTAATGATTTGAGATTATTAATTATTAGAATTTTTAGCAAGTTTTTATTGTGTTAAAAGCTTTTGTTTATAGTTTTTAATGATTATTATATGTAATATTTTGAGCTTTTGTTTAAGAGTGTCCAAACAAATAAAAAAAAATAAAAAGATGTTTTTATAAGGTTTAAGCCCAAAAAAATATAATTAAAAAAATCAGATTTTATTAAAAAATTTAAAAATTAAAAAAATTAAAAAAATTAAATAAAAAAAAGATTCGGGACGTCCCGGTCCCGTCTCGACCGGGACAACCCCGGGACGGGTCGGGACACGGGACAGAAAATCTGTCCTGTTACTGTTCATCGGGACGGAACCGGGACGGGCCTGTCCCGGTCCCGATCCATCCCGTGAACCACATGCAGGGAGGTCATCCAGTGATGCCGTTGAAGGCATGCACAAAATGGTCCGTTTGCTTATAGGAATAGTGTTATAATAAGAAAACACAAAATACTAGCATTGGAAAAATGACCACATATGTCTATCAATTAGTATGTTACATACTAGACTCTATCGCATGTCGTGCAACATTACGTAACACTTACATTGTGTGTGTGAGTGTGTGTCTCTCACACCGGATGATGATGGTGTTGGTGTGATCAATCTGATACAAGAGAAAGCCTTATTACTCGAATAACATCAGTGAGAGACACAAGCCCCACTAGCAAACCATCCTGATCCACCGCCCACACCCTGTGCACGTGCTTACCCACTGCCTTCTCTATCACCTCAGACAATGGCGACTCAGCTTGACACGTCACCAGCTCCCTCTTCCACGTGGCAGCAGCGTTGTTGTTGGGCGAGTAGAGTGGGTTCGTCCCAACCTCCTCAGTGAAAGCACGCGCACTCATACCCAACCACGACTTCAATGTCACCACGTAACATCCTCTCAAATCAGTCGCAAAAAATGTTCCTATCAGCTTCCTCCCTCTCCCCTGCAACCACCACAACCATATCACGCCACGACTTCAATCCCATCGCTAACCTCGTACTCATTATGTATGTAGAGAAATTAGTTACGTGAACAAGGTGGTTGTGATCTTGTTGGTCGACAGAATCAGAGGATGTGACGATAGGGACGGCGTTTAGCATGGCGGTTTTAAGGCACTTAATGGCGTCGATGAGCTTGGTGCGATCGGTAATGGCGTAGACGTCGTGGTTAATGGCGGCGAGTTGGTGAACAGAGCGTGAAGGAACACTCTGAAGCTCACGATCGGCACTGTGTTCTTTCATGAACCTAAGGACGTCCATCTGAGTAAACATTCTGTGGCTGGAAGCAGATTCCACTAGTTCCACTCCTACGGGCGATACGTTCTCCATTTGGCTGTCCATTGGCACCAGCGCACGATGCGCTCCTTTGCTCCACAGTTCCATTCTTTCTATTACGCTACGAATTCAAAACTTGAGGTCAATTCTAAAACAACATGTGACACATAAGACATAGCATGGTACTTCCTAGGAAATAGCTCCTCTTGTCCTTTCAATTCATAATATAATCTTCTGTTATATATTCTCAAATCTGACATATACCTATTGCCCTTTATTGTGATTCTTATTTCTGAGCTTCTATTGCCCTTCCCCTAGTTATTGGTAAATTTTGCCTAAAAGAAGTGAGACCACTTTGAATTGTCCCAACAAAGTTAGATCTCGATCAACTGATGAAGTGCGATCTTATTTATTTGACTGCAAGTTATAGCTGAAAATTTTACGTGTTTTAAATTTAGTTAGCTAAACCCAAATCATTTCTTATTAAAATATGCAATATAACTGATCTGATCAAAACACAAAATTTTCACTATTCTTAGACACAATACCAAAGGAAAACTTATCAAATTTGAAATTCTCACTGGTTGCACCCGAAAAACCATAATTATCAGGTATAAATGGATCTTCTACACCCAGCAACAAACAATTTTAACTACGATAACAAGCTTGGAGTTAAATACTTCCTCTTCAATTCTTTGTTTCATGCTATAAAATCAGCTTTAGTTTATGGTTGTGCTCTATCTCATCATCCTAAATGTGACTAGTTGTGGTAATTTATTTTGCACAGAAGTATTACTGATCAAACTGCTTTCTGCCATTGATGTTCTTTTCTTCTGCTAAGAGATGTCTATTTTAAAGCCATGTAGATCCATACTATATTTTTAATGTGACTTTCAGTTGGCTATCTCATATCAATATCTGTTAGTGAACCTAAATGATTTGCTTGTTCTAGTGCTTTTATCCCGCAAAAGAATAACTCTTGTTTCTGTTCCCTGGAGGACAGATCTGTAGGGTTGTTGGATAAGGTCATAACGTGGTATCTGCCCCAACAAAATAAAATCACAAGTTGCTATGGCCAACCCAAAAAAAAAAGTCACGAGTTGCTAATGCTTTTAATTTCTCTGGTACCTGTGATAATGAAGCTATTTTGGAATATGTAGATAATAGAACATCATAGTTTTGTTAATTCTCTCCTTTTTCAGAGTTCTCTGTGGAGTGTCTTCTTGTCACTTTGTACCCTTATATAATCCGTGTACATCTCCAGATTGTAGTGAAAAGATTAAAAGTTTGGAGTAACAAAGCAGATATGGAATTTGCTGCCGAAGTTGAGATTCTGGCCAGAGTAAGACACAAGAATCTTCTTAGCCTACGTGGCTATTGTGCTGAAGCGCGAGAAAGACTTATTGTGTATGATTTTATGCCAAATTTGAGCCTATTCTCCCTTGACCTAAAGAGCGCAGATTCTGACATAGATACAGAGCAACACGATAACATATGCTACTTTTGATCCTAGACACAAGTCATTTTTTGAAGTTTGGTCCCAGTCCCCTAGGTGCCACGTGCCCGTCGCTTACATGCCTGGAGATTTTATCCCCGGGAAGATCACTGCCTCACAGGTTTGCAACGTTGCTTTAGATACGAAAAATTACAACGAGGTCAAAAAAATATAATTACAAAATAAAATTTAAAAATTGTTATTTTTATTTTAAAACTCATTATTAGAAATTACTTAAATTGTTATTAAAACTTTTTAGTAATTATTTTTCTTACTTATGATCTCATTTGTAATGCTCCTTTTAAGATTCTAAACAAAACTTTTGGTCTCCTCTTAAAATGTGTGACTTGGGTCTTCATTTTATTTTATTTTATTTTTAATTTGAATCCTACAAAATATTTGTAAATAATTAAGAAGTCCTACGATTGGGGAAATGGGTGAATTCAGAGACTTTTTTTTTTTTTTACCTGAGAATTCAGAGACTAATACTTTCTGTACATGACATAATGTAGAGTTATCAATACTCTATATACAAAAACACATCAAATATTTTTAATCAATAAAATTTTCAATTAAATACTTTTCATCCATTTATAATCTGTACATAGCAACTTTTGTTTAATGTAGAATTATAAGGCCAGCATTTAAGTTGTAATTATTGTTACAAAATTGAGAGGTATTTTGAAAAAATAAAGTCTAGATTCTGGAAGGCCCGTTAGGTTTAAAATAAAAAAAAACATTATTTCTTGATTCAATTACAAGGATCTCAACCATGTCAAGATTAGATTAGGAATTTAGGATAAGTATCTATCTTAATATTTTTATTTGGTTTTAGAAGATCCGTATGCAGGAATATATAAATATGGATAATGGATGCTATGAAACACGAGATGTACTAATTTAATTTGTTGCTTAATTTTGGGCAAAGTTAGGTTTAGGACACAACTAAAAACCTCACCGACTTTGCCCAGATTCATAAACAAACTTGCTAAAGAAAATTAAAAAGGATTCAATGTTACGTAAGATATGATAAGACCACAGATTCTTGATTCATTCATTCGGCCATAATTGTCCCAAACTCATAAAGGAAATGGAAAGAATGAATGTGATTTGTATTTGATAGAATTATCTATGATAATGCAAACAGAGTAATATTGAAATGTGGCTCTAAGTATGTATGTGCTGGCGCGCAAGGCCTTGTTCAAAATTGAACAAATGGAAAGAGATCGAACTAAAACGAATACGAATATGATCATTTGATTTGGTTTGTTTCAAATCTAATTTGGTTTGAATCAAACTACGGATCCCAAAAAGATTTTTGAATGCACAAGCCGAAAATTTTTTAGACAAATTTGTACATTAATCTTTTAATCTATATATACAAGCTTTAATTTTTAATAAGAATATATTGAAAAAATCTTACAAGATTTTTACATCTTTCAATGAGTTAACCATTTTTTGGGTCCATATCCCTTCGTGTAGAGCTGCATAACAATAGACAAACCGGACGAGAGCTTAACTTGAAGTTTGGTCAAGCTAGATTTAGCAGCCTCTGGTCTAATTCAATCGAGTAGTAATTCGAGGTTAGATTGGACTGGATTTGCACCACCAGGCTGGTAGACTAGTTCAGGAACTCCAGAACTCCAATTTTTTTTAATTTTTAATGGGAAGCAAGATTTGAAGATGATAAATACAATATTAAGACAATAAAAAATACCTATAATTATATAAAACTCATATTTAAATATCATAAATACATAAGAATCTCTAACAATGCTAAAAACAATGAAATGTAACATTTAAAATACAAATTATGAAAAAATAAAAAATTCACCCAAACCTAACTGAACTAGTCTAGATGGTGCAATCACTTAGTATGGAATTTAGTCCAAACCAACCAACTGATCTAGTCCAATTATATAATTTATTTGGATTAAACTTGACCAAACCGAACCACGTCAGGTTAATTTTGAAATAAAAAATTAAAAAATTTTGAAGTGAAAAATTCAAAAAAATTAGGTAAAATGTCCCCGTCCCATCCCAAATGGGACATGACGTCTTTGCAATGACACTAAATATAAGACAAAATAATTGTCCCACAGCGTGAACGCCTTTGATAGCAAGAAAAAACCAAAGAACAAAAAATCAGACCGGGAATTAAACAAGTCGAGACGATTGGTCAAGGGTTACTGGTTGGATCGGGGTCGACCGGTCATATGAAAATAATATAATTTAATTTACTGTATTAAAATAAAACAAAATTCATAAATAATAATTACTGAAAAAAGATAAGAAGCCATAAAATTACCCCACTGGCTGAATGAACATGAGACTTGTGGGTCCCATTTAATAGCTTAGCATCATTGTCGTATTGATTTGCAAGTATAGAAATCATTCTACGGAGGAGATTTCTTTGGAAAAGAAATACTACCTCTAGTCTTTAATATGAGACCTTGTTTGACTTTTATTTTGGTCCTAAATATAAGGTCCTAATATACTTTGTCTCCCATATTCATGCATTTTTTTCCAAGATAATCCTTCTAATAATGGTAGTTCTAGCCAATACACTTGATTAGTAAGGATATTTTAGGAAAGACAACACTTATTTATTACAAATAACTAACTTAACTTATTTTCTTAATCTCCTTAAATTAGTCAACTAGCTCTTATAATTAGGACTGGAGGTAGTATAACTGAAACACCATTGAGGAGGCGGACCTGTTCTATGTGGCTTTCTTCTCTTCTTTGAGCTTAATCGTGATCCCAACTTTGGTTCCTGTCGAGTTGGACCCGAAGAAGCTGACATATAACGATGCAGAGAACCAGCAGGCTAGTTTATATATAAATATAAACTTAGATAAAATGGAATTTTACAGAGGCCTTGATATCACCACCAATAAGATCCCTATTGACGAGCGCAAAGGCGTCCCTCATCATCTTCTCGGCGATGTCGACCCACAAAATGGAGAGTTTATGCCTTTAGATTTTTGCTTGCGTGTTGGCTCTGTCATCTCCGACAATACTTCCAGGAGGAAGATTCCCATTGTTGTTGGTGGGTCTAACTCATTCGTTCTTGCTCTACTTGCAGACCGATTCGACCCCCAGATAAATGTATTTGATTGGTCGTTGCCATCGAGTTTGATCTCATCGGAGTTGAGATATGAGTGCTGCTTCTTGTGGGTGGACGTGTCATTTCCTCTATTGTCAGATTACTTGATGAAGCGGGTCGATAATGCTCGACATGGGAATGATGGAAGTTAAAAAAAAAAAAAAAAGAACTGGGTAACCCAGCCAACGGGATTACCCAGTTCTATATTGGTTACCACCGGTTGAACCGGTTTTTTACTGGTTCGATTGATCACCGGTTTACCAATTAAATCAGACCTGATTACAGACCGGTTCACTGATTTTCTGGTTGAACCTGTCAGTTCGGTCTGGTCTGGTTTTTTTATCCTTGGAAAAAACATTTTTGATATGACGAAAATTAAACCAATCTTACAAAAATAAGTATTAAAAATTGAACAGAACCTAATTTAACATCTAGAACCAAAAATGTTCAAAATTCTGCCAAACTAATTAATTTTATTGGATTTGATTTTTTTTCCTCCTCAAAATTGAACTGGAATCAATCAAATATATGAATCCGGCAATAAGTTGCGGTCCCCCATAGCTAATTGTAACGGCAGCCTCTCTGAAGTCGCACACACTGAAGACTAAAAATGGAAACCGCCTTTAAAATTCAATGCCTCTTAAAATAAATTCAAAGATGATTTAATTCATTGCATTCATGAAGGTAGCACGTGGATGACTTCGCTTCCCTACTCCTCTTGACTTTGGCATAATTGGTTCATTAATTTGGCTAAGTCAAAGCCCCACCAAATTAAACGTCACCTGCCAAACACCTTTGTCTGTGATATTTATATCTCTTTTTATTTTATAGATATATTATACTATTTCGATTCTTAATATAAAACCTTATTTGATTTATATTTTAGTCCTAAATATAAGACTCTAATCCACTTTATCTCTCAAATTTATGCATTTTTTTCAAGAAAATTCTTCTAATAATAGTATTTATAACCAATACACTTGATTAGCAGGGATATTTTAGGAAAGACAACACCTATTTATTACAAATAACTAACTTAACTTTTTTTCTTAATCTCCTCAAATTAATCAACTAACTTTTATAATTAGGACATGAAGTAATATATATTTACATATCCACCGTCACTCTATAGAGCATAAAGAGTCTAATCAGTCAAGAGAAAACAGTCGCTGGCAAAAAGTCAAGAGAAAACAGTTGGGCCATACTTTATGGGCCTGCCCATTTTGAGCCCATATTCACTTCGCATGTATTGACCTCACGAAAAACATGTGGCAGTGTCAATAAATGGTAACATAAATTTGAAAAAGAGGGAGGCGCACCGGTGATTGTCGGCCTCGCGGTTTAGCTTTGATGTTCGAAGCTGCCTTGCAGGTCGCCAGTTCGATCCCCGGTAGAGAAGAAGGAGAGGGGAAGAAGAGAAACGAGGTATTCTAAAATACCTCCTTTTTCTTTCATTTTTCAATTTAAAAAAAAATTAAACACTGGCGATACTCTAAAATATTCCCCTTTCAAGTGCATCTGTCTTCTTATATGAATCTCGAGTTTTAGATTTTGTTTTATATGAATCATGAGCTTTAACTTTATGTCAGCTTTTAAGAAAAAGTGTTTATCCTATTGTGTAACTTATAAGTTTAAAGTTTTAGCTTTTACGTTAGTATAAAAATTTATTCTGTTGGCTTCATTTTCTCCGCATAAAAGCCCAAATCTATTCTAAAAACTCTTACTATTACTATCGTTAACACTTTAAAATTTACTATTCTAATTTGATCAAATGCAAGTGTAAGTAACTAAGTCTTTTTGTCATTGAAATTGTTAGTAGCTTTAACTTCTATCAGGATCATTATATGATTTTCTCAAGTTAAAATAAAAAAATTGCGTTCTTACATTATTAATTGATTGGCTTCCAATTTAGCTAATTAAATGGATTTATTTTTTATATACAAATCGATATATACACTGTGATTATAGACTCCTTTTGTCCCATATCAAAACATACTAAAATTTGTAATTCTTTTTAATGAAACATTTTGCGAATCAATTCATTATTACATAAATTAGAAGCTTTTATGTTTTTTTTAACGTCAATTAAAAACAAACATCTTTAATCTTGAATTTAAGTTTAATAAACAATTTCAGCTAACTTGCAAAAAGCATCATCTTTGAGGTCTCAAGGTTAAATACTAGTATGGCGAGCTAAGATAAAAAACTATAAATAAAGTATTCTAGAGGGAAAATCCCATATAAATACCTTCAAAATTTCAAAGTCCTAAATCAATAACTCCAATTTGCATGATGTCAAATTAGTCTTCTTGAACCAATTTGAATTCTACAATTTTTTTGGGGAAAAAAAACCTTACCACCCCTAATTTTATATTATAATTTATAAGCCATTTTGTCATTACAATGCAGACACTATGCATACAGCTAACCCGTTTTCTTTTTCAGTGCATGTCAACTTTTTAAAAAACCTATTCTGTCTCAAAGTTTGTCCAGCAGTTCTTTCATTTCTACAAACTTTTTTTCCCAGATCACTTGCACTTTGATTACTAGCAATTTTATTCAAATATTTAAGATAGCCTCATAATTTATTAGTATGAATATTTTGCTATAAGTGGAATGTCGTAAATTTAATTTCACCTATACCTTTTAATCCAAAATGAAAATCCTACATTGAGTAATATTTTATCCTTTAATCCCAAAATAAGTCATAATCAAGGAATCAAAAACTAATCCTTCTCCTTATACTGCTGGTATTAATAACATTTTGAAAACCGAGCTGCTTCTAGTAATCAAGGAATCAAAACTGAGTAAATTTTGTTCTGCTTCTAGTCTGCCACATTTTCGAATGATGAAACCGAGCTGCATGGGTGGGCAAGTCTCCAAATGTTAGAAAACAATCAGTCTGGACTTATATGGGCCTGGGCCTTTAGGGAGCCCAATTCCTACCCAATATGTGGGAGTTAGCAGTGTGAACAAGTGCTTAATATAATAAATGTCCTTTGCCAGAACAAATAAATACTTCCTCCGATTCTTAATATAAAAGCTAGTTGACTAATTTGAGTAAATTAAGAAAGTTTGTTAAATTAGATATAAGAAAGTTTGTTAAGTTAGATGCTTGTAATAAATATATATTGTTTTCTCTAAAACACTCTTATTAATCATGTGTATTACCTTCAACTACCATTTGATAAAATATTTAATCTGTATAACTACTACAAAGACTAAATTAAAAAAAATAGATAAATATGAAAAACAAGATAGATTAGGGTCTTATATTTAGGATTAAATTAAAAGTTAAACTAGCTCTTATATTAAGGATCAGAAGTAGTAATATAATAAAAATTACATATCATATACCAAATGATAAACAATAACTTGATTTGGTATGTATAAGGACCGGAAGTAGTAATATAATATAATAAAAATTAAATATCATATACTAAACGAGATTTTATAATTAAGACCGAAGATAGTATTACATCTAATGGTCTTTTTAACAGCAAGAGATTGAACATTAACATCGGCGCATTGAGGATGCGATTTTAAACTTTTTAAAATCCAGGAGAATTATATGCAATAGAGCTAAAATTGATGGGCTTATAAGTATTTTAGTCAAAACACATTAAAACACGCGAGAGTAATCTATTTGTGTTCTCCCTCAAGTCACCAACAACCTGTGACTCACCATGAAGACCGATGCGCCAGCGATGGCCTAGTGTCCACATTATTATTTTTTTTTTTTGGTAATGAAGTGTCCACATTATTAAATTGATTAACCTGTCACGTTTATTCAGTTTAAGTCAGGCCCAATTATACCTCAGGCTCTCATTAATGATAAATTGAATAAGAAAACAGGCCCTGTCCAATACATCAAGGTTAAATTTTATCCTTTAAAGATAATACCATCTTGTCTTATAATTAGAATTGAAAATAATATAAAATTTATTTATAGTTCAATTACTATTTTTTATGTCTAATAAAAGGAAAAAATGTATAAAATCTAGTTTGTTAAAAACTTTCCATTCAACTCGTTAAGAGATTAGTTTATTGATTCGCTAATCAAATCACATTCCTATTTGTTACGTGGGTTTGAATTTTAAAGGATTGAGGATGGGAGTGGCAAGGGAAAATGGGAACAAAGCTTTAAAATTATATGTGATATGAAGTAATATACTAATATTTGAAGGGAGTGATTTCTTTAATTTGATTTTATAAGCAGCCATGAATTATGAGAAGTTTATAATACCTTTGATATTTAAAAAAAGAGGTACTTTGAAGTACCTCATTCTTTTTTCTTGGTGTCGAGCTCAGAACCTTCAAATTAAATCCTCATGTATTTACCATGAAAGCTAAATTTGTTGGTGTTATTTATGGACCTATTTATTTATTTCCCTAGTAACCATGCATAATATAAGTACAGCGGTAATTATAATATCAAGTTATAGTAGAAGAAGTTATTAATATATAAAGATAAATATTAGTCTTTCGGTTCTAAATATAAGACTCGTTTTGTAGTTTAATTTATACTACAAAATAGGTTTTATATTTAAGACTGGAGGAGTAACACCTATCTAATTGCTTTGGCAAAAGAATACCTATTTAATTGGAACGTTTTTCCTTTAAGTAAGTTTCACATTCTGCAATTATATGGAATGGGTTTCTTCATTTATGTTACTATAAAATTTCATGTTCATCTTATAATAGAAAGCTTACGAATAAAAATCATGGATTAACAGTGATACCCCAAATTTAGTAAGAAAAAATTCCAAATCTTATGAGTAAGGTTTTCGAGTTATTCCTTTTATTTTCCTTGTTCTATTTTCTCTTTTCAAGCAAACGTAGTGCAGAATAAAGATTACTTACGAATATTATTATGAATAGATATTTTAATAGTAAGAAAATCATAATTATGGATATTGTTAATAATTATTCAAAGGAAATGAATTTAATAAGACAATTACTTTGGTCAAGTTTTTTATATTCCTTATGACAAATTTTTCAATGTATCTTATTTTTTCATGTAGGTTAATAACATACATAGACACATGTGATTGGAGAACTTGATATAATAAATGTAAGGAACTTAATATAAGTATTTTCTAATTTAAAAACTAAACATATTCAGAATAATTTTTTTAAATTATTATTTTCTTAATTACAATCACAATTTCACATTATTAATTAATGCATGTAATCTTCATGCTATTTCTTTAAATAAAGGGAGAAATCTTCCTTCTAAAAGAGAACCCGCCGAAGAATATTCAACAATTAAACTTGTTTTTTTAATAAACAAAAAGGAGAGAGATAGTATTCTTCTAATCCTTAAACTAATATTTAATTAACTAATTTAAATATATTAATAATATTATTTACATTAGTTAATATGATTTTTTTTTCCTAGAACTTCTTAATTATCTTTCTTAATTCTCGTTTTTTCTCTTTACTTGATTATTGTTGAAGAAATATTAATATATTTAATTTGAGAAAAATATGATAAATATATAAAATAAATCTTACATATAGAACTAATATCAACTCTTAAATTAAGTCCTATATTAAGGACCCAAAGAGAATTACGTAAACAATTGGAAACCAAAAAAAAAAGAAGAAGAAGAAGGGAGAAGAGAGTACTATCTCCGGTCCTAATTATAAGAGATAGTTGACTAATTTGAGGAGATTAAGGAAAGAAGTTTAATTAGTTATTTGTAATAAATATATGTTGTCTTTCCTAAAATATCCTTACTAATTAATTGTGTTGGCTATAACTATCATTATTAGGAGGATTATCTTTAAAAATATATATAAATATGAAAAACAAAATAGATTGAGCTTTTATATTTAGGATCAAAATAAAAGTTAAACAAGATTTTATATTAGGGTCTATAGGTAATATTATGTAAACAACTGGGAAAACAAAAAAAGAAAAAAAAAAAGAAAAGAGACAATACCCCTCGATGTGTTTCGAAAGTAGACGTTTGGAGGAAAGGAAGGGATATACCAGCTCTCGAGCCCGCGTCATCGTAAATTCGTAATTGTAATTACAAAGCCACTTGCAGCGCGAAGCCACAAAGGCAAGAGAGCCACCGAAATGAAATATCCTAAGGCCTTCAACTTTAAATATAAAAACTCATTAAAAGCTTTTTTTTTCCTTGGTTTGGTGCATATAATATTGTAAATGCATTAAAAATTATAAAATTAACATTTACTTATTATTCTAATTTAATTATTTTTAATCCATTTAGTGATGGAAGAGAGGAAAGGAGAGGAGGCTATTTTAACACGTTTAATTGGAAAAAAAAATGATATTAAAAACTTTTAATGAATTCAGTAACAACTTCCCTTCCCTTGTCTTTTCTCGAATCAGCATATAATATTAATGTATTATACTTACTTAATATGGGGAAAAATAAAAAACAGAAAAGAGTGGTATTTTAGAATAAATCTATTGTTATCGTGGGCAGGTAACAATAGTTTTGATGTCTGTATAGAAGCCACAAGATACAAGAATAATTTCAGAACAAGGTGAAACGGAAAAGGGAGCATAATTTTGATGCCCGTGCTCGGTATTTAAAATTTTTATAACATTAAAAAAGAATATTGTAAAATTTAAAATGAATCAAAAGATTGTGCCACTACCACACAATAGTAGTAAAAAAATTTTAAAAAAAAGTGGCATTATTCAAAACTTGAAATTTTTACACTTGTGGACATGGTAAATTTTTTTTTATTTTATAGTACTCTTCTAGTTCTTAATATAAGACCTATTTAACTAATTTGATTAGATTAATGAAGTTAGGTAAGTTAGTTAATTATAATAAATATGACACGTTTTTTCTAAAATATCATAATCATCTTTTTTAATATCCTCTTTTCTTCTTCTACTTAATTATGGTTGAGGGAGTATCTATAGGGATAATTTAGAGAAAATTGATAAATATGAGAAATGAGTCTTATATTTAGAACTATAATCAACTCAATAATTGAGTCCTATATTAAGAACTAGAAGAGTATGATATTAATGTTGGTATTTCTTAAACTTGTGTTTTAATTTTTATTTATTTTTGTTAGAAATTATCATACTAGTTTATTCTAAGTGTTAAAAGTTAATTACTTTATCAATAGTATGATTGGAGCAGACAGATATATCGGTTAAAATAGATAATATTCAATTCATCATGAAAGAACAACGAACTGTTTAATTTATAATGAAGTCCCAATTTATCACAATTTTAGTTTGTTATTAACATATCGAAGCTAAAAGGGGTACTTTTGAAATACCTTAATATTATCATAATTTTAATCTGTAACTTTTTTTGTTACACTTTAAGCTTGAATTGAAATCATTTTATTTATTTACGATTTTTGAGTAATTTTTTTCTCAACATTATTTTTGAGTAGTTGGAACATTAATCCACAGCTGTAAATGAGTAAATCATGCTCACTCGATAATCCCCCACAAAAAAAAACAAAAAAAAAAACCACTTGTGAGCTGCATAGATTTCAAGATGCTTCTTCCGGTTCTTTTTATAAGGTGGTTTAATAAAATACTTAAAATAACTAAATTAGTTAAAAATCAAACTTTCTTCCAAGTATATTCTTATTTAATAAAAAAAATAAGATAGAGAAATACTAATAATAAAATAAAAGATAAAAAAGAATGTAATATGAGAAAAAAAAGATGACGAGAAAGAATAGAAAATTAATTAGATTCAAAATTAGTAAAAACACATTTCATATTTAGACAATTGAATCAAACTGATTCAATTTTTTTAAGTTTATTAAAAAAGAGAAGAGAGAGTATTATTGAGTAATTTATTACAAATTTTAAAATGTATGTAGGAAAACAAATTTAACGGTAATTCATATAAGCAAATTTTTACACATTTAAACAACAAAAGAAAAGAGAGATACTTTGAAATGCCTCTATGCAATGAGAACGGGAATGTTTTTTTATCTTGTCTTCCTTGGGATGCCAGTGCTCGAACTCGTGCCCTGCGATTTAAAAGGATGGCCGTAAACCACAAGGGCACACGCGCCAGCTGATGTCCGACCAAATTTAACATGAATGAGCTTCAATTGACTAAGCAATGGGGCCCTCTCATTACCCTCCACAGGAGAAATTCTTAGGTACTCTGGGAATAAAATTACACCAACTCAATAAATTGCAGGCCCACATGTTGTTGAGGTGTTTCTTTTTCAATAGAAAATATTTTATAAAAAAACTCTGCAAAAACACTTTTCTCTCATTTTTCAATGTAATACTCTGAAATTTTCTCTCTCATTTTTCAATGTAACGCGTTACAAGATACCAAAATCCTGAAGCATAATGGGGCTAAAGCAAGAAGTAACATTTTTACTGAAAAATAAGAAGCTAGTTCAAATGTCCAGCATTTCCTCAAAATTTTTAAAGCCATCTGGTTCCATTTTATTTTGTTGTTGCTTAGCTTGTTGAAGGATGAAAGATGAAGGAAGGAGTTGGAGTGTGAGGGCGAGCAAATATAGCTCTCTTATCTCAAGATTCACAGAGTGCTCATAGATAAGATGCCGATCAGGATGACACTCTTCACAGAGCTTGACCATAAGCAATCCTTGGCTGACACATTAGCGGCAGCAGAGGAGGTCATTGTCGGGGTGGGGGTGTGGTGAAATTAGTGGCGGAGTGGGAGAAACTGAGAAGGGTTTTGAAAAAAAGAAGGGACAAACGGGTTGGTACTTGGTTGAATAAGAATGTTGGAAGGAGGAGATGAAGACCGGTGAAGGATAATGAGAAAGAAGAGGAAAAGAAGGAGAAAAGAGAGTCAGGAATTCCAGTAAAGTTGGAAAAGGGCCGAAGGGGAGATGCAAAAGACAAAATTTGAGGGTGTTATATTGGAAAATGGGAGAGAGAAAACAATTTTGGCAGAGTTTTAATAAAATATATTGGGGGTGTTTGGTAATTGTTCTAGAAGTGCTTCTAGGCCCCAAACCAAGGTTTAGGTTCAGTGATTGCCAAACACCCTGACTTTTCTGAAAACCATGGTTCCAGCTAAAACCTTGGTTTTCAGATAAGCCACACTCTTTGCTTCTGAGATGCAAAATTCTGGTCGTTGGAGTAATAATTACTCCTGTCAGAGGCTCCAACAGTGAAAGGCTCCAATGGTGAAAAGCACGAAGACTCTTCTGCCTCACTCCTTCGCCGTCTTTCTTTACTCGATAGATCTTGGCTACCCATAGTGAGGTCTTTGTCATTCAGCTCGCGATTTTCAGTGCTGGTGAGGACTCGGCTTGCCAAAACAAGATCGTGCCCCAAGTTGCCCAATCCATCTAGGACCCATTTCCTTCTTCTTCGGTGTTCAGTTAGTCCGGTGGTCGTTTGTTCAAGTCATCATGTTCGATTCGCTCGCTCAGATCCAGCATTTCAGGTAAGCTCTATCCTCTTGAATATTCATGCATTGCATCGATCTCTACATTTTGCTCCCTTCTGGTTTGGTCCCTTCTCTTCGTGTTAGATTTGGCTGAAGAGGAAGGATCTGTTCTGGTTTGGTCCCTCCTCTTCGTGTACTGTGTGGCTCAAGAGGGAGAATCTATTCTAGTTCGATCCCTCCTCCCAGCGCCGATTTTTTTTTTTAGCAAACAGAGGTTGGTTTCACCAGTTGGTTATGCTATGGTCACTTCTATTGGCTTCATTTTGTTTTCCTCCTGCCTTCATCTATTCATTTCGTTTCATCGGTTGCTTTTGTTTCATGGTAATCTGTTGAGCAAATGAGAATGTCTTACAGAGCAGTCGTGTGTGTATACGGATATGGGAAAAATCAATTTTGTGGTTGGTTGTGGCTGGAGATGTGTTTCGTTAAAAAATTCTGGTTATGGCTGGATCTCTGTCTCGTGTGTATGTGTGTATTTTTTGATCTAATTTTCCTTTTGTAGTTGTGCTTTTTGAGACAAAACACTCAAATGGATTATGGGTGCTTGTGCTGCTCATGGTTGTTTTTATTTCTCTAATCGAAATCCCATGAATCAGTTAACCGACTTCTCTGTTCCAAATTTTGGTTGGTTAACCAATTCTAATTGAAAGCCCATCGGTCAGGGGAATTCTTTTTAGTGTTCGAGTGGTTACCGAAATCTGTTTGGGATTTCAATTAGTGGTTATACTCACGTTTTGGTTAGTTAACCAAAAAGAATTCCCCTGAATGGCGGGGAAAAAAAGTCATAATTAATTTTCGGATTTCAATTATTAATAACACCTGATTTTGCTGGAAAAAAGAAAGTCATTATTTGCAGTTTATTGGAGACAGAGGATCTGTTATTTTGACCTGAATATTGTACTTCAATTAACTTGACATGAATGGCATAAAACATGCGGCTATACTTGTTAAATACTATACCTGTTATATCATATCTCCTGGACTGAATGGCATGCTTTTTGGGTTGAACTTATGATGACTAAAGTGTTGTAATTGGTCTATCGCGTAATGAGTAAAAAAAATGGCAAAGCTTTGTGGGATATAAGAACCACAAAGGTCTTTATTGACCTATGCATTGAAAAAGCTGAGAAAGGGGGAAGAAAAGGAACTAGCTTAATAAAGCCTGCCTAGACAAGTATTGGAGACAGCTTCACTGCAAAGACTGGAGACTCTATACGATAATCCAATTGAAAAACAAATTTGATACCCTGCAAAAGGAGTAGCAGTTATGGGATAGGCTGCTCCGTGAGACAAGTGGGGTGGGGATGCCGAAAGGAATACTGTTAGTGCCCCTGATGATTGGTGAGAAAAGAAAATAGTGGTAATCATTTGACTTTATTTGAGCTTGCATTTTCTCCCATATTAACGTTTTTTGAATAATGTATAATATTTTTGGTGTTGAATGTGCAAGAAGTTCTAGGCTATGAGAAATGTAGAGAAAGAGGGCTTCAATTTCAAGCTGAATTGACTTAACTCTTTGGGTCTGTAGCTGCAACTAGACCACAGTTATGGGCACCTTCTTTTATGACACTTCCAAGCGAAGGAGTTCTTGAAGATGATATGGAAGAAGGGTATGGAGATAGTGATGAAATTTTGGAGGCATCAATTGGCATAAGCAGGGAGTTTAATTTGGTCACATTCAATGACAATAGTGGAGGGAGTAGAGGTAACACTGGGATGAGACAGAAAACCATTCATGGGGGTAGAAGCACAGGTGGCGGTTGATCTAGTAGCTCATTAGGGGCTAGAAAAAAGGGTGAATCCATGAAGAAGAAACCCACTACCACTATGAAAATAACAGATGCACTAAGCATGATAGCTCAAGCAAATGAATTGATCCTCAACGTGAACATGAAGAGATTTCAAAAGCAAGTGCTAGGAAGCTAGAAGAAGAAAACACGTGATTATGAGACGTCAATTGCAGGAGTCATGGAGCACCTTAATGAAGTTGATGAAGTTGTTGATGATCCTGATCTGTTGGCTGGTGCACAACACTCCTTATGGACAAGCCAGCTGCAAGGGAGATGTATGTGGCTTTGAAGAATAAAAGGGAAAAACTCCTGATCTTCTTGAAGCACGCAACTAAGGTGAGACTTTATTTGTGTTGCTTATCATAGTATTTGACTACTTTTTGTGTTGCTTAGAAGATGACTGTGATAATTTGCATATATTTTGGGAATGATGTAACCAGCACTATGTGTATGTGACTACTAATTTTCTTGTAGGAATTAAAAAATGTTTAGTAATTTCATATCAGGGTTTTTGAATTTTATGTTTATGTGCACAGGCCAAGACAAAAAATGGCTAATGAAATCAAAATTACATAAAAGTATCATAAACGACGAAACAAACGGGTTAATCAAGTTGCAGTAGCGGTTGGTGGATACACCTCTCTTCATTTGTGTAGAGAGCCCTAGCATACAAGTATTTATACAGGCAGGGCATGGGTAAGGGACGTTTTACAAGGCCATTCCACCCGTTGTTATAATATGTTTAGGATGGAAAGGGAAGTGTTCTTCAGTCTTTGCACAGAATTGCAACAACACGGTCTAAGGGAAACTAGAAATGTTAGGATACATGAAATAGTTGCAATGTTTTTAAATACCATTGGCCATGCGCTTAGTAGTAGGATGCAGCAAGAAAAATTTCAGCATTCAGGGGAGACAATTAGTAGACATTTTCATAATGTCTTACTGGCACGCTGTAGACTTGCTATGTCCAATATCAAGCCAAAAGATCCAACATTTCAGCATTTGCATACAAAAATACGGCCAGGGGGTCGATACTGGCCATTTTTCAAACATGTTATTGGAGCAATTCATGGAACACATATTTCATGCATTGTTAATGCAACTAAGCAAACAAATTTATTAACGAAAAGGAAGAGTGATGCAAAATGTAATGGCGGTTTGCGATTGGGACATGTGCTTCACTTTTTTATTGGCCGGATGGGAAGCTAGTGCACATGATGCTCGTATATTTGACCACGCCCTCACAACTCCTTCCATGAACTTTCCCCATCTGCCTTAAGGCATATTTTAAATTGCTACAATTTATTTATGCTTAACTGTTAAAAAACAAAGTTTATTGACACCAATCATATATTTCATGTAGGCAAATATTATTTGGTGGATGCTGGCTATCCGACACCCATGGGATACCTTGGTCCCTACAGACATGAACGCTACCATCTCCCTGATTTTTAAAGGTCATCTATACTTGAAAATGAGAATGAGGCGATCAATTATTTGCACTTAAGTCTACGGAGCACTATTGAAAGAACTTTTGGAGTTTGGAAGAGTAAGTTTGCAATTTTAGGAAACATGCCTAGCTATGACTTTCCAACACAAGTTCAAATTGTTTGTGCAACGATGGCCATACATAACTTCATTAGATCAACATTCATTTCTAATCCTGGTTTCATTCAGTTTGAACAAGAAGGTTCTTATGCAAAAGAAAAAAATAATAATGATGATGGAGTTGGATCTTCGCATATACCTTCATTAATAGAGTCTTCATCTCACATGTCTCGGTTTCGTGACTCTATAAGAGATCAAATTGTTCACTATATACAAAAATAGTCATGTCCTTTTTATTTCTTTTTTCCTTTTTAGACAATGTAATGTGTTGTTAAAAAAAAAACTTCTTGGACAAATATATTTTACCACAACCTCTATTATTAAGACAATTAATATTTTTTTTGTGTGGTTATTTAATTTGTGAAAAAAAAATTATAGGATTTCATCTTTAAAATCTTTAAGAAATAATAATATTTTGTTAGCGAAATAAATCATTTTCCTAAAAACATATTTAATTATTTATTAATATATATACACATTAATTTTTATTATTTATATTATTTATGTCTTATTTATTATGTTGCCAAAATATATATTATTAACAAATTTATTACTTCAAATAAACATATATTATGAAATATATCTTATCTGTAATTATAATTTAAACTTATGTCCTTTTAAATAATTTCTACATAAAAAAAGCATTTCTGACAACAACTATCCAAATACTCTCACTTTTTCAGAAAATTGTTCTCCAGAAGCTATTCTCTAAAACCATGTTTGGCTTCATCCAAAACCCCCCTTATATTAAAAAGAAGCCACATAGGCTGACATATGAGCCTCTAATTCACTGAGTTGGTGTAATTTTAGGAGAGAGTTTAAATGATGTGGTACTCTCAGAGTACCTAAGAATTCCTCATCTTACTGATCACATATTATAACTTATAATATAAAATATATAAATATATATATTTACTATTCACTTACTCAGTTTTCCTCAAAGATTTGACCATAAAAAACACTCGAGATTCCTCTGCCACAGATGCTCCCTCTTTCCGTAGATGTTAGATCTTTTCATTGTTTTGGACCCTTCTCTTGACTGAGATCTCAATGAAATACTGCATTCATAAAACTCTTTAAAATGATTTTTTCATTATAATTTATGAATAAAAAATAAATATATAAGAAGAGTTTTATACTAGCTTATAATAAATGTATTTATAAACACTTACTATATAGCTGCTTCAAACAAACTATTAGCTTGCTTCAATGCTACGTATTTTCCTTTCAAACTTAGCTATTCCATTTGAATTTTGTGAAGAGTATCTTGTCTTTATTATTGTTTCCCTATTAAACTTGTTGATAAGATGAATCTATCCTACAATAGTTACGGACTCGTGTGCCTTTAAAATAAAAATGTACGCCACATTAGATATATGCCGAATTGGTGGATTTAGATGACGAGATTTTATAATTAGAATCAGAGATATTAATTAGTAGTTAATTGCATTGGAAGAAAAAATGATTGGCTCTCAATTTAACTTTTCCTAGTCGTGGAATATGTGAATTTTTAATGCTTTTCGTATTTAATGTAATGGTCTATATGTGTGTATGAAAATGATCCAACTCTTCTTTAAACCATGCCGGTTTTGAGAGAGTCTTGAATTAAATTATTGTCTGGAAGGATGACAACTAAGTATTTTATACGAAGACTAATACAAATCTGAATTTTTTTAAAGATTTCAATGTTGAAAGATGAAGAAAAAAATTAGTTACAAAAATATCATTATTAATTTAGTATTGACTAAAAACTTACTTTTTTAAAATAAAAGATTAAATTAAAATATATAAGTAATCGAATGTATACTTTTACCTCAAAAAAAAAAAAGGAGCACATGTATCATAAAACCTAAAAAAAGGAGTTAACATCATTTTTAGTTCATGAAATTAACCTAATAACATCATTTTTAGTTCATGAAATAACCTATTTTAGTTTTGGACTCTAAAATTTGAAACAAGTAATTTTAATCCTTAGAATTCTATTTCATTTAGTTTTGGTCTTTAAAATTTTTTTCTCATTTTATTTTTGATCCTTAAAAAATATTATTCTAGAGACTAAACTTTTGGTTTCAAATTTCATGGACCCAAAGTAAATTGAGTTTAAATTTCAGGAATCAAAGATATAACTTCAAATTCTGTGACTAAGTTAAATTATTTGACTAAAAATTACATTAACAAAAAAAAGGGGGAATAAGCACTGTTAAATTCACCAGGAGAGCGTGGTAATAAGTTACTTGGGAGCTACTTTGGGAGAGTAAAACTATGAAATGAAAGCCACCGGCAGGTACGAACTATAACTTTGAAAAGATTTGATCCTGTTCATTCAAAAAGGGAGCCAGTGATGAAGAAGAAGAAGACGACGCACCCACGCATTCGTACATCAGAATCCAAATGCCAGGTACTTGACCCCCTTCTATTTCCCATTCCAACTATCACCAAGTACAAAAGTTGGTCACCCCTCTGCTTCCTCTCAAAGAGAAAACCACTAAATCCTAAAACCTAAAGCTCCTCATTAAAAGCATCCATCATCCCACAGACATAATTACTGTGTTGGATCCCTTCATTGATCATTCATTACGTATCGCTTGAATTAACTCACCGTAATACTGTGGTTTAATTAGTCTTCACCTGCTGACGGGTATCTCACCCCTGCTGCCAAAACGCGTTGCTGCTCTATCTGCATTAATAATCACAATAATAATGCAGCATAGGTCATAACTTGTGATCAGTATCTGTTATTAATTCTAGAAATAATGGGAATTTATGATCTTCATCAAGTAAACAGATAGCTCCATTAATGAGATAGTACGTACTCGGAATAACTCGTGTAGCTTGTTCTTGAGATAGCAATACTCCTGCTCCAGCATCTCCAAAGCTCTCAAGCATCTGAAATTATCAAACCCATCGTGTGAAGCAGTAGAAACACTCCGTTATCTGCTTCGTGTGTTACTGAATATGCATGGTGCATGTGGAAATGGATATAAGTATAAAATAATAACCCAATCCAAAAAAAAAGCCTTAAACTTATAAACCAAATGCAGATAGCAGCAGTAAACTTGAAGAAGAACTGATTTGAAGTGGATATATTGGAGATTGGAGAAGGAACGTGAACGTGTAAAGACCCAGGGCGATTGTTGAGGCGAATAGAAGCACGGAAGGCAACACAGACGTTTCTGATTCTCTTGGCACCGATGCTGGAACTGCTACCCATCAACTGATTCAAATGGATTCCTATTTTCTTCAAGTCTGATGACTCCTTATCCATTCTGCAGAATTAATGGAAACGATCAGAATATATAGTGGATATGAATGAAGAGAATGAATGGAGAGAGATATACAGGAGACATCGAAGAGAGGAGAGGAGTTTCTCGGACTCGTGGAAATAGATGGAGAAACTTCGGAGACGAAGTAGGGAGAGGAGTGGTCTTGGAGCCGGTGAAGTTGCGAGGAACTGCTCGTCGAGGACTTGTTCATGGAAGAGGAAGGAGAGCAGGCGGTCATGTCGGCCCATAGCCGTTCGCCGCCCAACCCCAGCTGCCACACCGGAAACCCCGTCTTGCCCGGTCCACAAAAGCAACCTCACAGACACATCAACGGCCTTCTCCGCCGGTCCAAGATTATAGATTGATGCTCTCACTTGCCCTGCTTCTTCTCCCACCCCGGCCGGCAGGTATATATACTGCTGCGCGCCAATGGTTCAGGATATCTTTGGATTGACATTGGACGAAACTAACTTCTAGCTTAATTGATTTTTTATAACTGAAATTAGAGTAAAAGTCAGTTAGATTATGTCTGGATAGGTGCTTTTAAAAAGTCAATTGAAGTTAAACGTTGTTTGGATGATTAATAAAAAAGTTAGTTTAGCTAAAAATGACTGAAAAAAAGTATAGATTTTATTGAATAGTAATGTTTGAAATTTTATATTTTTAAATGATGATATAGTTTAAAAAATACATAAAATTGTTATGATAAAATATAAATAGTTTATTTGTGAAATTATAAAATAAAAATATTTGTTACGAAGAAAAAATTAAAAACACATTGTAGATAATTAATTAAATATATATAATGGACAAACATGAATATAAATTAAAATTCATTTGGTCTGAATAAAATCTCATTATGCTAACAAAGGAGATGAGGCGGAGGGAAAAATATGAGGATAAATCTGGGATGCTCATTTTTAATGATCACCGTTTGAAACTGCAGTTTGAAAAGTCAAATTTTTCTCCTTTAAGTCCAAGTTGAAAGCCAGAAGTTGGTTAGAAAAGTTAGCCCAGCCAAACAACGTTTTTTTGTCCAACTTAGTTCGCAACCTCAGTTTCACTATTTTCAAAACACTTTTGTTGTTAGAAACGGTAATCTAAACATGCCCCTAGAGTGGTTAATTTCTCTTGAAGTTTCTTCCACATACATAGATACATATAGCATGATTTCTTTGTAACTTTGATATTTTCAGGAGGCCTATATTGGGTCCATTTAGAACAGCTTATAAATAAATTTTTAATCGTGATTTATGGAATATGAAGTAAGCATGTTGAAAAGAGTTTATCTCGGTTTACGTAAACGTATTATAAATTATTTCAATCGTGATAGCAAACAGTGCCATTATTGATCTGATCTCATGGATTAAGGAAGCTGGAGGCAAAAATTCTCAAGGACCGAAAGAAATGAATATTATATATAATAAACGAAATAAAATAATAAAAATTTGAAATAATCATCAAGTTTTAGTCTCAAAGAAGTAAATGGGAATATATGGAGTTTTAAATTATAATTACTTTTCATAGGTCATAAATAAATTATGAATTGTAAAATATATTGAATAAGTCTTTAAAGGCATTAGTTATGAAAGCAATTTATCAACTCAAGTTGATTTGACTTTAGTAATAAATATTTTCGTCACTTAAATAAATGATTGGAAATTTAAATCTCAATTTTTGCGCATGTAGCAACTTAATTGAAAAGGATCTATCTTAATATGTTCTCAACATTGCCCTGGGGGAGATAATTTTTGTTGTCTATAGATTCTGACCCCTAGCTTCTACTTACTAAAACCATTACTATTCTGTCTCTTATTATAAAATCATTTTAATTAAATTGTACGGTTTAAAAAAATAATTAAAAATTAGTTAAAAACAATTAATATATAGTAAATATAGTTTTTTCCCTAATATACCCCTATATATAAATGAATAAAGGTGAGAAAGTAATGAGATGAATGAGTGAAGAGAAGAGAATGTATTAAATACATTAAATTAGGGGGTATTAAAATATGTAATACGTATTAAATACTCAGACAAACTCAAAGAAGATCTTATAAAAAAGAACAAATCCATTCAAAAAATTGGATTTTATAATAAGAGATGGAGGAAGTACATGTTACTGTTATAATTTTTAGATTTCATATAATTAATAATAATATATAAAAGAATATGGTTATCAGAATAATTTCATTCCCTCATCATTACTAAATGGGACCGTTACGTAATTTAGGCAGTGTCCTTCCACCCATCGCCTTGCTAAAATTGCTGTGCTTTTACATCAACAATTCTTTCATCAGTTTCTTCTTTTTCTTCCGAAACTTGTGGTGAAAAAGTTTGTACCCCATCCATGCCTCCCAAGGATACTTTTATGCTCCAGATGTGTGTGTATTAGACGTGTCTATTCATTATAATGTTTTAGTTTCTGTGAATAGAATTAAATTAATTGAGTAATATATTTATATTCTAAAAGAATCACTTTTTTTTTGAAATAGTAACTACCTTTATTAGCTACTAATTGAGTGAATACACATGGACAAACTTTACAAAATTTAAGATAAATCGCACTATTTTTTTATGTTTTATAGTTTATTTTTTATTGATTATTTGGTGGTGAAGCAAAAGCATATGAAAACATAATATAAAATATAAATTTATAATAAATCATATTGTATGTAAGTTATTTAGCCAAAAAAATTACTCTCCCGATTCTTCATATATGACCTAATTATTGAGCTGATTTTGTTTCTAAATATAAAACCTATTTTTTTATAATTTATCAGTTTTTTCTAAATTATCTCTATTGATACTTCCTCCACCATAATCAAGTAAAAAAAAGGGGGAGGATATTAAATAAGATGATTATAGTGTTTTAGAAAAAAGGTGTCATATTTTTATAATTAACTAACTTAC
>NW_021633391.1:0-45628 GCF_004799145.2 Neltuma alba
TTCCTACAGGCCAAGAAATTCCTACTTAAGTAGTCTAAGTGAAAATTAAGATTTTCAATGTGGCGGCTTATAGTTTCTTTGGTTCACATCGAAAGCCATTCAAATCGTGATTTTAGAACTAGTAGTAGTAATTTACTTCAATAGGAAAGGATTTTAACGATTTACAACATGAAGCCAAATATCTACTCCCTCTGGTCTATATTATTATGAGTCTTCAAGAAGGATTTTTTTTTTTTGGTTAGTAAAAGTAAAATTAGGAATCATTTAAATTTCATGACAAATTTCATGTTAACTATTGTTATTGCTACGTGTGAATTAGTTAGATATGTCTTATATTATTAATCGGAAGCAGTATATCTAATAATCCAAATACTTTAGTGATTTTAGTGCAGTGATTAGGCACGTTGATCCCAAAAAACTCAAGGGATTTGTTCGCGCCTAGAGTAACTAACTAAATATTTCTTCCAATGGAAAATGAGGAATGATTCTCAAGTAGACGAAATTTTTGTGGGTCGTTGCTTAAACAACAAAGAAATTAGTCATCCATGGGAAGATATATTTAAGACAAAAACTGTTGGTAGATATATTTAATTAGATACTTCTGAAATTTTTTTTTTTGGTTCCCTACCCAGTTCACCAAAGCTTTGCCCTGACTACTTTTGAAAATTAATAATGAAGTACATATAATTGAGCGCTTCACATGACATGATTCCATGGAAACTTTTTTTTATTTTTTTTCATTTGATCACATAGATATTTTTCTATTAAAAGCGATCTTATTAAAGATATTGTCAAGCACTGTATGTGTCTACCTCTGTCAATGAAGATTTTAAATTTGATTTGTTTGCTTTTGACGAAAAAAAAAAATTTTGATTTGTTTGCTAGTGACTAGTCGCTTCTGTTTGTCTTTTTTTAATTAAGCAACTGAGGAGAGGCCATTTGTTTGTGAACGGATCGAACATGTGGTCTGAAATTTTCCAGAAGCGCAGCTAACGTAACCACAAAGAAATCAACATCTTTGAGAACTCAACGACTTGAAGAGATAACTGAGGGTGACCGATCTAATTACAGTGTGAATATGTATTTGACAATGGTGTGCTGCGTGTTCTTTGACTTTTCGTGAATGTGAAAACAAAACAGTAATACTCCGGTTTTTTAGATAAGACCTAGTTATTGAGTTGATTTTGGTTCTAAATATAAAACCTGTTGAGTTGAGATAACTGAGGGTGACTGATTTAATTACAGTGTGAATATTTGGTAATTTTTTCTAAATTACCGTTATAGATACTCCATCAAATATAATCAAGTAAAAGAGAATAAGTATTAATAAAAATGATTATGGTATTTTAAGAAAAACATGTCACATTTTTATAATTAACTAACTTACCTAATTTTCTTAATCTAATCAAATTAGTTGACTAAATTTTATATTAATAACTAGAGGAGTATTTTTTTTGGTAGACACAGATATTTTTTCATTAAAAGCAATCATGTTCAAGTCACTATTAAGTACTCCTCCGGTCCTTAATATAGGATCTAATTTTTGAGTTGGCTTTTGTCCTAAATATAAGACCCATTTATCATATTTATCAATTTTTTCTAAATTACCCCTATGAATACTCCCTCAACTATAATCAAGTAGAAGAGAGAGAGGGGGTATTAAGAAAGATGATTATGGTGTTTTAGGAAAAATGTGTCACTTTTCTTATAATTAACTAATTTACCTAACTTCCTTAATCTAATCTAATCAATTAGTTAAATGGGTTTTACATTAAGGACCGGAAGAGTATTAAATATGAGTATCTCTCCGAATAAAGATTCAAACATTTGTTAATCACATTACACATTACTGAGAATTAGCCTATTTCACTGTACCTAACCCCATTGATAACAGTAATATTAATATCAGTGCAGTGAATTAATTAATTAATTAAAATAATGATGAAAAGAATCTCACGAAAAGCAATTTGACGGTCGCGGTTTCACACAGCTCCCCAGTCCAAATGTGAATGCGTGCAAGCAAGACCCTCCTGTGTTTGTCCATATTTTATTAATTTAATAATAAAAGGTTGCATCACTGATTTCTATCATTATTTTTCTACCTTTTTATTGAATCATTGAAAGGAGCAAAATTAATCAATCATTGTTAAATCGAGTGGTAAAAAAAAATTCAACACGTGTTATTTTTAACAAAGCCTCAGATTTAAGCCTTATTATGGCTTCACCCTCTCAAATCCTGATTACTCTAAAATATCAAATGCAAGATGATTTGACCCAAAAAAAAAAAAAAACATGGTAACTGATGAACGTGTGTATGGAAAAAATTGTAATTTTTTTGTGAAATTTGATTCAAATACATTTATATTATTTTATAAGATAAAAATCAATAAATAAATTATAAAATCATATTTCCTTATTAAAAAAATATGATGTAGAGTACTCTATAATTTTTTTAAAAAAGTAATAAATGGCGTGTGGCTTAGGAAGGGTCGAAAGCTGGAGAAAGAAAAGTCAAAGTCAAAGTTTCAAATTCAAACATTAGGGATAGGGTCGGCTTAACTGTCACGGCTTTACATGCTGTCATTTTGAGAGCCCTCGTGCGGGTGACTTTGGGGATAGCCTTACCCCGCACGAACTGTTTTTTTTTTTTTTTTAATGTTCATTTTTTCGGGGTCCAAAAAAACAATTCAAAGGGAATTGAAGGCTGTCTCCTGCGACAGTCAGAAGTTCCATCATTGCTCTTTTATGTCTTTTTCTTAATAAATTTTAAGAATAAAAATATTATATTGTACTACCTCCTATTTTAATTAAAACCTTCATAGTTTATAAATAAAATCTTATAATTAAAATAATGAGTAAGCAGTATTTTAATTTATTTTAGGATTAAGATTTAAACTTTTTATGAAATATTTGCGAATTCACACCTAGCACTATAATATTCGTTTGGCTATAAAAATGCTCATAAAAAATTTTAGAAGGATGACAAAATGCTACAACGGTTTATTTAAGCAAACATAGGCTACTTTTTAATAGTGGGTTTCTCGTCTGTTTATTTTATAAAAGTTAATGGACATGTGTTTAAGTTAATGGTTATGACACGTTTGCATTCCTTTAAAATTTTAATAAATATTTTTACACCCAAATAAATATTACGGTGTGAGGTGCATATTTACTAGTTCTATGCAACATCTTAACTCTTAAGATTTTTACTAAAATTTTCAAGTTAAACTATATGTAATTCTTACTACCTCTGATTTTTAATGATTTTTAATATAAGACCCAATTATATTACATTATATTTCTAAAATACTTATGCATATTATTAGATTATATATTAATTTATAAGTGAGTCAAATCAGCTTTTAAAAAATAATAAATATAAATATGTTAAAGTAATTTAGTAATTTTTTTAATCTATCTAATTCAACTAAATCTTATATTAAGGATCGGAGATATAACAACTACTTAACTAATTTGAGTATGTTAAGAAAATTAATTAACTTAGTTATTAGTAACAAGTACAAGTTAATTTTTCTAAAATACCATTTTCAATCATGGGCTAAAGTATATAATTAGTTATTTAATTTTATATAAGATTTCAATTTGGTTCCTAACTTTAAAAGACATACTTTGGTCCTTTAATATAAAAATTATTAATAAAAAATGATAAATTTAAGATCTTAAATAGTAATAAAATATTTTTAAATACTAATATATTAAGTTTAATTTTCAAATGCTAATATAATATAGTTTATAAAGAAAATCTCCTAATTTATAAAAGCAATCATCATGAGACGAAAAAAAAAAAAGAAGCCAAATTAAGTTATAGGATTCATCATAATAATTATACTAAATTAAAGAATTGAAATTTAAAACATACTTTGTGCACATTTAATTTGTAATGTCAACATTTAAATTGAAGGAGTCAGCATTTTTCATTAGATTAAGATTAGTAAATTAAAAGTATACTTTTTAAACTTAAATGGTTAAATGAAATTTGAGGTATTTAGAGAGTTATTAATAAAAATAATTCCAATTTTATTTCTATTTATTAGTGTACACTTTGAATAATTTTTTGAAAAAAGAAAGAAGAAAAGCAACGGACAAGTTGGGATAGTTGCATCACAATAAACAATAATGACGGGTGGACCCGTGCAAGGCACGCGTGCTGCACCGTTCCTTTTGAAAGCGAACTCAATGAGCAAAATTATTGAAGAAAAAAAAAAATGACACAATTGTTAAAATGTTCAAGGTTCGAATTATAAAACTCGTGCCCATAATATATTCCCATTCACAATTAAAACGCTGCGTCTTGCACAATACCATGTGCGCCCACCGATTTTACAAATTTAATTTGGTCAATCTTCTTATCCAAAGAAAACTGTCATCCTTTCACTCACAAAAAAAAAAGAAAAAAAAGAAAAGGAAAACCGTCGTCCTTCAATTGTCAACTTGCTTAGATTTTTCAATTCAAGCGTGTGGATGCCGTGTGTTCTCTTATATCAGTGAATGTGTGTGTGGTTAGAGTTTAGAATGTCCAAGAAAGCTGCTTGGAGTTTTCATTTATTCAACACGTTGAGGTGGGATCATTTGTATCATTTTTGTAAGGGACCAAGTAACTAGAGAGAAATTTAAAACATGTAACTTATTTCCAAAGTTTAACCTGATTTTGAAATTGGATTTGATGAAGTTGAGAATCAAAGAAACCAAATGAGAGCAATAACATCACAGTTACAGTTAACCTATTATCTTGATTTAGTTAAAAATCCAATTCTTATAATTTTGACCCTATTAGAACTTACTTCTTTGGTCCTATTTATACAGCACGAAGAGAATACATTTTCATATGAATGTGTAATTTTACTTTTCATTTATTATTATGTTAATTTTGTTTGCACAATATATAATGTATACTAAATAGAGATAAAGTTGAAAAGTTATTTGGTTTTAAATGAGATTTAATGAAGCTTAAGATTTTTCTTGACCTATATGAAACATGTTGAAAGTGACTTATAAGTAGGATAAAAGGAGTAAAACTCAATTATAGAATTTTGACTCAATGTAATTTAATTCCTAAAATTTAATCATTTAAATATTGGTCTCTTTTAGAAAATAAAATTATAAGGATTAAAGTTAGGATAAAGTAACATCTAACACCTTAATATTATTTTTTAGTAGCATCCAGTATCATAATAGCTTAATCTTATTTATAATACATTTAGCATCCTCAACTTTTTTTTTATATTTAACACTCTAATCTTATTTATGATCTACAGTCCTGGACGCACCGTAAAAATAACGTTAGTGTGCTAAGTGTACCACAAATAAAATTTGAGCGTCAAATGTTATTTTACTCTTAAAGTTATTTCTTAAAGCATAGGGATTAATATTTTAAATCTTTAAAATTATAAAGATTGAGTTGTAATAAGCTCTAAGACTAACTTATATGGAGTTAGGGTTTAAAAATTGAGTGATAATATAAGCAAAACTATAAAAGATACTTAGTTATTTTTTTGCCTTTAGAATTTAATGGCACGAAAGTTTTCTTGTAAATAGAAATTTTTTTTTTTTAAAAAAGTACTGAAAAGATAAACATGAGTGCAGAAGCATTGGACATTTGGCATACTATAAAAGGATTGGTGCATGATATCCATAACTCCTGTTTAAGTTCAGACAAATTCCCCAACACGAGACTTTTTAATGGATAGCCATTTGGGTACTTGTGTTGCTTTTTCTTTACGCCCCAAAAGAACTGGGGAGTTAGTTGAGGAAACAAAAAGAGGGGCCAAGAGTCCAAGTTCAAATTGAAATACTCCTCTTAATTATCATTATAATATTCAACAAACAAATAAATTGTTCTATTCACAAATCCAAATCCACCCCATCTCACTCACTTATTTTTCTCTTTCTGTCTTCTTTTTTTTTTTGGGTTCAAAATTCCGATGTGCCGGAGAGTGAGGGGCACGCGCATCTACTCACATAATTACAAACACCAAAAAGGACATTTCAGAGCCAATTTGCTTTCCTTGTCAGCATTACGCATTAGCTCACCAATAGCTCTCCTCCACGTCCGCACGACGTCGTTCCCACTTGGCCTCCCACTTGCCCTGTTGCCTTTCAGACTGTCCCCACCTTCTTCCTCCTCTTCGGCGATGCCCCGCTCTCCGACGACAACGACGACGTCGGCGACCACGATCTCTCCAGCGATGACCTCTTTGATGTCACTCTAATCGGGTCGGGTTCGCCTGAATTCACTCTCAGTGGAAAATTCAGCAGAGCGCGTGAGCCTCGCATCCTGTACGCGGCACGATCGTAAGCTAGAGCTGCGTCTTCGGCTGTCTCGAATGTTCCGAGCCAGACCCGAGCTCCGTTCTTCGCCGGGTCACGGATCTCCGCCGCGAATTTCCCCCATGGTCGTTGTCTTACTCCTCGGTAATGCTTGCCCTTCGACGGAACTGCGGCGGGTACGACTGCCTCAACCACCTTCTCTTGCTTTACCACAGGAGGACTCGCAGGGGAATCCAAAACCGGCAAAAGATCGGGCTCCGATTTTACTGTAATAGTCGGGGCGAAACCAGAAGAAATGCTTTCGGGTGACCCGACATCGAGAGATGGAACCCACCCGACGTTGACGGCATCGCGGAGAACGCCGTAGAGCACCATGTCTTCGGGATCGTCCTCCTTGAGCGGCAACTCACCCCAAGTGTCCGTCAAACACGGGTACAAGCTGCTGAAGCTGGAGCTCCGAGTGTAAACCGGAGCGGAACCCGAAGAAGTATCCGAATCAGCAGAAACAGCCTCAAAGTCACCGAGCAGGAGTCGAATTGACTCCAAGAAGGCGAAATCCGACTCATAATTCGCCTGTCCATACATATCGCCGCCCCAATCGCTTCCTCCGGCGAGTGATTCTGGCATCTGCGTGGCGTCCAGAGTGAGGAACACAGAGAGGGAGGAAGAAGAAGAAGATTAAGAAGGAATTGAATATTCGAAGTCTGAAATCAGAAGGGATTGAAGAAGGAGGTATTTATAAGGCAGCAGGTTCATGAATCTGGACATGAAAGATGAAAAAGCAGATATTTTTTTTTAATAATTATTTATTAAATTTCAATAGCTGAAGTCGCGGGCTGAGCTTCTCCGAAGGTTCACAAATGTGCAAAATGCGGAGCGCTGTGGGGAAATTGGGAAAGTATTTGATCACGTGCATTTTATTTATTGAGAATTTCTGTAATAAAAAAAAAAAAGGCAAGGCGTGACGTCACGGGCATTACAAGGGCACACAACTTGGTTGGCCTTTTGTCACGCAGTAGAATCGCCGACGACGCCGAGGCATTGCGGATGGGGGGGTTACGTGGCGGGGAGGATACAGAAAAGGACAAGGCAAGTTGGGACAGGAATGGGGATACATGGATTGTGGACAGGGAAAGAGCGAGCTGCATTGCCTTGTGGATAAGTTCGTTGCAAAGTCAGTCCACAAGCCTTCCCTCCTATTAGTAGGTTTCACCTTTGTGGGTCCCACATTCATTCACTGCAAAGTAACTGTGTGCGCGGGCGTTTATACTCCACTTTCCTGGAAGGTCGCCCATTTGCTTAATGAATACCCCCGCTCCCCCAACATCCAAAATTACGTAATTTGAAAAAATTATTAAAATTAGTTTAAAGTAATTAATAATACCTTCTGTTCTTAATATAAAAATTTATTTAAATTTTATCTTAATCCTAAATATACAACTTTAATTCAATTTATTTTTCATATTTATCAATGTTTTTTAAGATAGTCCTTATAATAATAACAGTCCTAACCAATATATTGATTAATAATGATATTTGAGGAAATCTAATACTTATTTATTACAAATAACTAATTTAATTATTTTTTTAATTTATTACAATTAGTCAACTAGCTCTTATATTAAAAATCGAAGGTAGTATATAAGAAATTGAGTATTATGAGTATTTTTTAGGATATCCTTATTTGTAAGTGGGTGAATGAGATCCTTAATATAAGTCAGTTGTAACATATTTTTATATATGAGGGAATATATTAAATTGACAACATTTTCTAATTTTACTCTTATTAAATTTCTTTCTTTACGTTTACAAATAATGCACACATCTCTTCCCTCTTTTTTTCCTTTTTAATGAAAATTAAATAAAGGCAAAATTGAAAAGTAAGCATAAAATATACTAAAAATAGACTTACATTTAAGATTAAAATTTTTCCCTATAAGAGCCTTACATTTAGAACTAAGGTGACATGAAGAAAATCAATTAGACATAAAATTAATAAAAATCCATCTAATGGTCAAATAATCCCAAAGTGAATTTTCTTAAAAGAGACAAATATTAAAAGTTAGGATAAGGTGCTTAAATGTCTCAGAAATGTCCACAAAAGAGCATCCAGTATCTTTTTTTTTTTTTTTTGCTCTTATATGTCTGAAAGTTTTATTTCATAGTATTTCTATCACGAATTTAACGGTCAAACTTAATAATAGATGCCAGGGGTATTTTTGCTATGAAATGAAACTTGTCATGATATATAAAAGCCAAAAAAACTTTCAGAGTCCCTTAAAATTTTTGAATCTCATAGAAGGAGTTGGATGAAGCACATATACAATATAATATACATATACATATATATATATGTGTCACGCTCACAATTCAAAATTCACATTATCATGTTTAATTAACTGATAAGATATCTGCAAAATAGGAGCACCACTAATTGGCAAGCCCCATAATCTCGCTGGCTGGCTTGTCAACTTTCATGGGTTTGAGTTGGTATCTTTTAATTGGACTTGCTTGGAGCATTTCATATTTGCACTTCATGCTTTGTTGCTCAGTGTGAATTAACTATGGATAAGCGCATTGACTTGAGCATAGTCTTTTTTGATTATCAGTTAATTTCGTCACATTATTAAAGATATTCTAAACAATAGAAATTCACATCAACTACAGTTAATTTAAGTGGTTCAGCATTTACTTCTTTTAAACAAAATCTTATCGTCCAGATCTTATATATGGAAAGAACTGTTGTCACTAAAATTTTACTTTCATGGGGTCCCACTTAACTCATCTTGTAGTGAAATTCGAATATGACTAATTTACTCTCTTTTTTGGTTTTTTTTTCATTTCGTCTGTTCTACCTGCAGATCATATTTATTTGTTTTATTATAACTACTACTTCCTCAATACTAAATATAAGACCTACTTACAAAATAATTTTAATTGTAAATATAAAACTTCATTTAATATTTTTTAAATTTATAATTTTTTCCTAAACTATTCACATTATTATACATATTGTACAAGAAATTCTATTTTTTGATAATTATTTTAATTTTAAAAAATTATATATCTATTTTTAATAAATAACTAATTTATTAATTTTTATAAATTAGTTATCTAATCCCTGACTTGGGGAGTACAATAACTGACCCTACAATGTGCAAGTGGATCCACATCCACTGTCGAAGTACTTTATTTAGATGCTGTCTCACTTTCGATGTCGGCACCTAATAACTTATAAATAATTAGGGGTTAACACTACTTCTTTTTTATGTATTTAATATCCTAAAATATTTTTTTAAATATATTTAATATTTTAAAAAAAAATTGTGATGCACAAAAAAATATTTTTTGATGCGTCCAATACTAAATGTGCCAAAAAATACTTTAAATACTTCAAAAAAATATTTTTAGGTGCTGAATATACTATAAAATATTTCAAGGTATTAGATGCACTTAAAAAAATACTTAGAAGTACTGAAACCTTAACCCAATAATTAATTTACAAATACCTGTTTTTTATGGTAATTGCATTAAAGCGGAAAACAAAATGCCACAAACAAAGGAAAAAAAAATTAATTTGATGCATCAATTAAAAGTCAAAACAGATACACAAATGCGTACATATATTACCAACCGGGTAACGTCAATCGAAATTATTAGCAAACACAAGACTGGTAAACTTTTAAATCTGGCCGTCTTCATTTTCAACCATGGTAATGAATTATTATTGAGCTTATATTAGTTTTATTATGATACATTTTTATTCAAATACCATAATATAATACTACTTCTGGTCTTTAATATAAAATTTAATTAGAGATTTAATTCAGTTCTAAATACAATATCTCAATCTACTTTGTATTCAATATTTATCTATTTTATATTAGTTTTATTATGATACTTCTTTTTATTCAAATACCATAATATAATACTACTTCTGGCCTTTAATATAAAAGTTAATTAGCAATTTAATTCATTTTTAAATACAATATGTCAATCTACTTTATATTCAATATTTATCTATTTTTTCTCAAATAATCCTTATAATTATTGTACATGTTAAGAGATTTTCATCAAGTGATAATGATTAACAAAGACATGTGAGGGAAGATAATATTTGTTTAATATATCTACCTAATCTAACCAATTTTTTTAATTTTTATAAATTAATTATTTAACTCTTATATTAAAAATCAAAGATAGTATCTAGAGATAGTATTAAAGTATGTTTGGAAAAAATAAGGTGTTACAATACTTACCTAATTAAGATTACAGAGATTTCTATGAAACTGAATTATTAGACATAATGAAGGTAAAATAAGAATTAGAAAGCATAAAATATTGTTTGAAAAACATTAAAAAAATAAAAAATATTTTAATAAAAAATATTATGTCTTTATCTATAAGAATTATAGAGGCACGCAGGAAGCTGACCAAAGACCACAAAACAAGAGAAGTTACGACCTTTGACTATTGACTTGAATAATTTTTCATTTGTCATCTCATTATTAACCAACCACGTAGAAATGTCAGTACTCATTAATTGCTACGTGCCAATCACCAACACGTGCGCTTCACCGCAATTTTTGAGCCTCTCTCTCTCTCTCTATAGCCTCATCACTTCGTCACTATTCTGTACTATTGTTTTTTGTTTTTTACCAAGATATTCTGTACTATTGTTAACCTTTGAGCTTTCAAACTCCAAAATAAGAAAATACTGCTATATAAAATTGAAGAATTATGGAAATGGAATGGCCGTGAAATCCGAGAATATCAGAGGATAGTCCACGTAACTCTTCTTTCTATTCTAAGCATGCGCCTATTTCTTAATGTTGTGGCCTTTTTTTCTTTTTTCTTTTTTCAATTTGACTGATTTGAATTTTATAATTAAATATATGTCCTTATTTTTAATGATAAACAAGGCATTTAGGATCACAGAAAGAACAAGAGATTAGAGGGATCAAAGACTGAAGCCGGGTAGGAGACTAAAGTTTCAAAGACTGAATCACCATTTTCTTCTTTTCTTGGCTTATTTTATTTTTAATTCCTTTTAATATATATTTTCCTAATTGTTAAATATTTTTCAATTTTCCTTCAACTTTTCTCTAATCTCCACATTTTTCTTAATTTAAATTAATTGATAATTCATAAAAGATTGATTAGCGAATAAAATAAGTCATACTACCTCTGATTTTTAATATATAAACTCGTTCAACTTTTATTTTGGTCCTGATATAAGATTCCACTTTATTTTATCTCTCATACTTATTTATTTTTTTTCTCAAAATAGCCCTTATAATAATAGTAACTCTAACTTTGATATTTTTGAAAAAACAATACTTATTTATTACAGATAACCAACTTAACTAATTTTTTAATGTAGTCAAATTAGTCAGCTACCTCTTATGTTAAGGACCAAAGATAGTATTTAAGAAAGACTTTTTTTTTTAATGCATGGGGTCGGCATTAATTTATTTAATCTGAATATGAGAATCTTTTTCAATAATGTGTACATATGTACGTTGTGTGCGTGTGGGGGTATCTCCTCTGGCTAAAAGAAAAGTCTGGCTTTTGCCCCGGCGATTAGTAAACTAATAGCTGTTGGACGAAAATTCCAACCAAAAAAGCTTGGCTTTATCTCGCACAATTATGTGAATAATTTAATTCAAACAAGTTGAAATTCTTTTCAATATAAAAATTCCAATCAATTGGCAAGTTGTGCAATTTTTTTAATGACAGAAACTATATTTAAACGCTAAATGATTGAGCAAAAACCACGTGTTTCCTCTCTGAAAAAAATATTATATTCAATTCAATGCTACCATTTCAAATTCAAGTTCTAGTCTGTCTCTATCTCTCTAAAATGGGTCCAAATACATTGATCAAGCAAATAATTTATAAATTTTACTTAAGAATAATTTCCTCTAAGGATATACCATATCTACAATTTGCGGCTACAGCCCTTCAATTATATCAAGTAGATGATAGTGAGGTGACATATTCATAAACAAATAGGGAAAACCATATTGAAGGTACCTATACTTTCTTTCAAATTTTAATTTGGTACCTATGTGCTTTTTTCCCTTTTAATTAAACATTTAATTTTATCTTTTTAACAACATTAGCTCTTATAACTTTGTTCTATTGATATTTTTAGTCTCTACATAAGGATTAATGATGTTAATAGAACAAAATTAAAGATTTAATTAAGAACAAAAAACACATAGGTACCAAATTAAAAATTGAGAGAAAGTATAAGTACCTCCAATATGGTTTTCCCTAAACAAATAAAACAAAAATACATTAAACATAATTTTTTCAGCTGAAAAAAAGAAAAGCTTAGGTTAAGGTGGCCAAGCTGATATATTCGGAAGTAGTTTGCTAAGACGGCAAGAAATATTTCCGGATATTTAGTTTGAAAAACAGAGGCCCACTTGTTTGTTCATTTCTTTACCACTACATGTAAAGTCCTGAATATAACAATCAACTAAGTAATTTAGAAAGATTAAAAAAATATTAAATTAACTTAAAGTATTTATATTTATTGTTTTCCAAACTAATTTGCATCACTTAAAAATTAATATATAATATAATAAAATACATAATTATTTTAGAAGGATCATGTAACATATACTATGATTAGGTAATTTAGCAATTTCCTTAATCTTTCCAAATCAGTTAATGAGATCTTATATTAAGAACCGAAAGTAACATATCTTAATCTAATACATCAATAATAGCACGCAGCACCTTGACAATGACACAAGTATTATTAAACAACCTGCTTAGAATATTTTGGATAGTTTGATTTGATTATGCCCTTCATTCTCTAGTAGCTGGACGTTCAAATATTTCAACTCTTGATAATTTTGATTATGATGTCTAACTGAAGGGTGATGATTTATGCACATGCGAAGAATCGCCACTAGGAAGTGTGTACATAAAAGACATGCTTTATGTTAGGTGGGCGGAATACTCATTTGTTAATATTTTTCTTGTTTATCACTGAAAGGTAAAAGGGAAAAGAAGTTTGATTTTTCCAAGCTGGAAAGTTTGAACCACATTCATAAAATAATAATAATAATATAATACTGGGCATACCTGTTTTGCTGGATCCGTCTCTGCTTTTACACTTTACTGGAGTTGGTCCGCGGTCGACGTTCCTTAATCCTGAACCAGAGATTTTATTTGATTAGTAAAAGAAATTCCAGGAAGAGAATTCAAATTTGAGTTGTTTAATTAATCGATCCGAGTTTGTTTGTTTCTAAGTGCTTACTGTTTTTCAGAACAGAACAATGAGTGATCATGGAGGCTGGAGCTATACATGTCGATGTGTCCGATTCCAAAACACTGTATATAATCCAATAAAATATTGACAAGTGCAGAAAATAAGTCAATAAAGTGAACGAGCCTTTATATAAAAGGAGAAATCAGCATTCAGCAAGCATCCAATGACACAACAGAGGAAAAGATAATTAGGCACACAGACAAAGTATCAACTTTCTACTTTATTTTATTTGCATTTTGTCATTTTATCATTTTCACATATTTTTCTTTCTTGGGCCAGAAAATTCAATGATAATTTGTATGTGTCCGCGATCCACAAGGAACATGTTGGAGACAATTATCCTCCAAGGTCGGCTAGCCTGTTAGGCTTGTTGGGCCCAAATTACGTCTAATCGTGTTCATTTCTACCTAATCTTTGTCTGTTCATAAATGGAATGATAAAATTCCATGATGATGACTAAAAATGGAAAAAAGATCTCATATTCTACAAACCTTTTTAGTTTTTAGGGTCTGCCAATCTCCAAGGACGAGGTTAATCAGACTGAGAAGTACGTCACACAATTACTGCTAAAAGGCGTATGAGACAGACCGCACATTCAGCATGTTTCTTCAATATCCTTTCTCAGGAATATTTGAGGAACCAGTAAATCACCAAATGATACTGAGCTAAAGGGTGGGCTCCATTTCAAGGGAAAACCATTGTGTAAGTATCTAATGCCTAGAGTTTTTTTCAATTTTTAATTTGATACCTGTGTATTTTTCTCTCTTAAATAAACACTACTAGTATAATTTTTTTTTTTTTTTGGAGAAAATAAACATCATGGTGTTGTTTCATTAGTATAATTAGCTTTTGAACAGAGGCTAACAGTACTAATAGAGAAAAGCTACAAATTAATTGTTCTAGCAGAATAAAATTAGACTGCTTAATAAAGAGAAAGACACGCACAAGTATCAACAGTTGTCTCCTCCCTTTTTGGTTCCTGGGAAAATGATGGTGTCAGAAACTAAAAATCTTATGACGGCTGAAGAAATTTTCTACTTTCATCTCTCAGCTACAAGGGTAAGAAAAATGTCCATCATGGACACAACAGTAGATGCAGTGCTTAAAAATGGAGGGGACTAGTAATATCTGACAAATCAAAAGGAGCTCATCATTTTAGCTACAGTTCAATTTAAAAAAGGCTTGCAATCACTACCACTCTTATTTCAAAATCTTTCTTTTTATCTGCAGAAACAGTCTTTCCCTCCCATATATTGTGCACCGTCCAAGGGAGTGCAACAACAAAGCCATTGATCAAGATGTGAAATCCAATTACTGAAATGATGACCCCAAGAGACACTTTAAGAGGTTAAAGTGAGGATTTGGCTTCATTTTCCAATTTCTCGCGCCCATGAATATTGAGGTCATTATAAAACTCAACTTGTTGACTAGGTAAAATTCCATAACAAACGAAAGCATGAGATCATTTATGTGGCATTTTCAAATTCAATGACAGATCAGAATGACAGAGGGGAGGTGTTTGATCATTTGTTTCACAAGCATGATTTAGAAATTTAAAAAAGGAACCAGCATTTGAAAAATTTGGCATTCCATCATAAAGCAAAGAGAAAGAATTTGCTAGATTCATAAATACCTTGTCTTTCACAACATACCCCTTTTGTAGAATGGACGGAGCCTAGGAAGAGTTCTTTCTTACCCGTCTGTGATTCCTGTGTGGATTGCCAAAAAGAAGTATAAAATAAATTTAGGCTTTGTTTTTTTCATAGTAACTTCACTGTTATATATGGTGATATGGTTTGTTCTATGGTACATAATACAGCTCCAAGCATGAGATAAGAAAAGATTAAAAGAGACAAAAGTTAGTAGGTAGCGCATTTAGCATTTTATTTAGCTCATGATATAAACTTCACAAAGGAAGAGAGAGGTTAGTTTGAGCATGGAAGTATTAAGGGAAACATCAAACATTAGCTCAAGGAAAATCACTTTAAAGATGTCATGTACTGAGTTAGATTTATTTTCTCCTGCTTCTCATTTTTCCTCATCATCTCATTCCCGTTGCCGCAAGCAAATAGTAGAGTGGTATCTAATGCATGACCTCATTCCAGATGGTTATTTGTTTTAATTAAAGCTTCTGGTAGTTGTCATGCAAGAGACATGCTTTCCAATCAGGTCAATAACAAGTAAAGCAAGAAATCTATTCAGCATTTTCAGACTTAATATTATTTGACTTGGTCATTTCCTAGAACCTGTAAAACTACTTACGCATAAACATATCTGATCGACATACTGAATATTCATTTCCTGGAAAAGCTATACCAATGAATATTCACTTAAAAGTATGTATGAGGAGTGGATTAACTTCAGCAAGTAGAGCAATTAAAAGGATATTTATTGATGACTTCATTCTTCAGTTATTCAAATTGTGACTGCTTTCCTTGCAAAAGGCACTCTGTCACAAGGACATGGTTGAGATCAAATTTTACGTGATGAAGCCAATGATATGGTCCGGCAGCATCCAGGATTAATTTGATATTGCTGTAAAAGCTTCTTCATCGTGTCCAAGACTTGGTAAGAAATTAGACTTAGTCCTATGTTCCATTTCATTAACTTCTGTAAGGAAGATAATTTCAACAACAAAAAGTCCGGAACAGGATTCCCTTCCCTCAGCCTCTTTGGTCCCACACTGTATTATCTATTCATAAAATATGAAGTAGTTGAAACTGGAAACAGGCCAGGAGACAGAAACAAATGGATCATTAAGAAACCTGCAACCATTGACTGTTTCATATCTTCTCACTTATTCCAACGCTGTTAGACCCAGTTTCATGAGAACTCAATCAAAGGTATCAGCAACAAATTCGGCAGAAAATTAAAGACAGGAGCTGGGTCAAGGAAAGCTAAATAATATTCTTTCCTTAAAATGTTTCAAGTATAAATTTTGCAATTCATGAATGATGAGCCATACACTTAAGTTCGGTTTCTTTTAGCACTTCTTTGCATCCAATCATTAGTGCCTAACCACAGGATAATGAGACATTGGCGTAATGTATTTTAATAGGTAGAAGTCTTTTATGCCTATGAAAGTCGTAATGTATTTTAATTGGAGTTAACGAACATGTCACATAATAAACATTAATGTCGCCGAAAATTCAGCAAAATAAAAATAAATAAAAGGGATAATTAATCCACAGCTCCTTATAGTTTCAACTAATTTTGAATCAGGTCCTTATAGTTTTTTTTCTTTTTATCAGATCCTTATACTTTCACCTGTTTTTAATTAGGTCCTTGTATTTATTTTTCTTTTTATCAAGTCCTTATAAATTCACCTTATTTTTAATTAAGTCCCTGAATTTTTTATTCTTTATTTTATAAATTCTAATAGTACTATTATATAAACATAAAATAGTATATATTATTTAATATTAGTTTATAAACAATAATATTCTAAAGATATTGAATTATTATAATGATTTTAATTTTTTCAGCAAAAAAATTAATTGTTCTAAAAAAATTTTCCTGAATTAATTAATTCTATTACTTTTTTATTACATAATTATTAATTTAATTTAATTATTAATATGTTATATTTCAGTATTAATCTATTTAATTAAGTTTATATTTAATTAATAATAAAAATTAAAACTACATGGACCTGATTAAAAATTTAGTGAAATTATAAGGACTTAATTAAAGAAAAATAAATACAAGGACCTAATTAAAAAAGATAAAAGTATAAGGACCTGATAAAAAGAAAAAAAACTATAGGGACCTAATTCAAAATTCGTTGAAACTATAAGGACTTGCGGATTAATTAACCCTAAATAAAATGTTATGAAATTTTTTTACTTGAAGTTGCAAGATTAATTTTATATAATAATAGTCAAAATTCAATCACACAACACATGGCACACACAAGATAAACTCCAATTATAGAAACTTATTTTCTTACTCATCAGGGAGACAGAGACCATATCGTCAGGTTCTTTCTTTGCTTTTGGAAAATATATTAACTCAACGATTATCTCAAGAATATTAACCGTCAATTTACATCATATTTTCAAGATTTAACCTTCAAGCCTTTTTTCCCCTTATAATCAAACAATAAAAGTGCTATTAAATTTGCTTATTATACATAAACGCCATTAATTTTACTTCAGTTCACTCCCACTCCCATTCTCCCAGTCTCCTTGCCTTTTCCTTTTCAAGAAGACTCGACGAAAGGGAGCGCAAACGACAAAAGTACCAAAAGGTATAGCAAATAAAATTAAATAGCCATTGGTCCAAAAGCTCCCAACTTGTAAATCCTTACCTCGAACGCTCTACCGTCGATGCAGCATACATTCGGGTCTCTTATCCAATCTAAGGGCAGAAAAGTTGTAGAACAGCGTCACTCGGTGTTCCTCCCCGTAGGGTAATAAAATGAGGATGATTGAGAAGGGCAGGGGAAGCTTCCTCCTTCCATCGGAGCACCCGTTGAAAAGTTCGCCTTCTTCGTCTATATATATCATTTTTTTCCACTCTCTGATTCACTCAACCTGGAGCAACCCTATCTCCTCTCAATCATTCATAACCTTCTGCTTCTTCTTCTTCCTCCTCCTCTTCTTCTCCTTCAAAAGATCGATTCTGCAATATAGTTTGATTTCGTCTAAGTCATACTCATGGCAAACCACGTTGAACTTTCAGCCCTCAATCGTATAAAATTGCATCTTCTAGGTGAACTGTCTCCTGTTGGCACTTTCTCCAGTGGCCGTAGCAGTTCAGCGAGCGATGCAACCCAACAATTCTGGTTTGGTGAGTCAAACGGAGCAATTTCCAGCTCTAACTCTGACTCTCTCTGTCAATCATCGAGCTCTGAATCTTCTCTCACTGTGTCCGATTACCTCCCTGAGCTATTCGAATTTCCATCCAACTCCTCTAATCTATTTGAGTTCGAGTTCAAAAATCAAGTCTTTGACCTCTCAACGCCTAAATTCGAGACCGAAACTTCACGATTTGACGCCAATTTTTCCCAATTCGAATCAAACTCACAGGCAACATCAAGCTCTGGCTCACAGCCCAGCAGTTGCATGTTTGAGTTTCAAACTAGACCCCAAAGCGTCGAGAAGAGACCTCATTCCAATCGGAAAACATCTCTGCAAATTACGCTACCCAAAAAAACCGAGTGGATCCAATTTGGAAAGACGGATCAACAACAGGAGGTTTCAGAAATGTTCGAGCAGAATAATTCAAACCATGAAGAGAAAAGGCACTACAGAGGGGTCCGACAGAGACCTTGGGGCAAGTTCGCAGCCGAGATCCGGGACCCGAACAAACGTGGATCTAGGGTGTGGCTCGGAACATTCGACACAGCGATCGAAGCCGCAAAAGCCTACGACCGAGCCGCGTTTAAGCTTCGAGGCTCAAAAGCCATTCTCAATTTCCCCCTCGAAGTAGCGACCTCCGATTCGACGGACGGCACGGAGGAGAAAAAACGCCGGCGGGAAGATGATGAGGCGGAGGCTGAAATGGAAGTGAAACCAGTGGTGAAGAAAGAGAAAACGACGGAATCTGACGTGGGAAGGATGAGGGATATGCCGTTAACGCCGTCAACGTGGATGGGATTCTGGGAGAACGATTTGAAGGATGTATTCCCAGTCCCGCCGCTATCACCGTTATCTCCACATCCGCCTTTGGGCTGTCCGCAGCTTATGGTTGTATGAAATATTGAAATTAAGAGCAATTTTTTGCCCAGGAAAAAAAAAAAGAGCCATTGTACAATTTGATGTTGTTAGTAAGCAATGTTAATTGATCCAATTTATTTGATTTTTGGTGACAAATTACCACTATTCATGTTCGCTCCTACAAAAAGTACAAACTAATTTTAATTTAATAGTTGTGTTTGTATTTATGTTGGATAAATCCTTCGAAATGTAATATATTAAATGAATTGAAATGTCAGTTGAATTACTTTAATTGGGGAAAAAATAATTTGGACAGGACCTTTTTAAATTACAAAATTCAAATCCAACATCTTCTACGTGCTTCTATGTTTACCTCATAATTGCACGACAATAGCTTTCCCTTTGAAACCAACGAAGAATTGCGTATTATTAAATTAAGTTAAGGTATATCTATCATTTTAAAGTAGTTTGTAATGTATCTAGTACTCTAAAATAGTTTTTTTTAGATGCGTCTTGCACTGTAAAATATTTTTTAGTGTATTTGGTACTTCAAATTATTTTTTTTTACGCTGTGTTTGGCTCAACAGAAGGAAAGGAAGGGGAAGGGAGGGAGAGGGATTTTAATGATAACTTGTTTGGTTTGGAAGGGTAGGGAAGGGGAAGGAAGGGAAGCTGATCAAAATTTGACCATTTTCACCTTATAAAATTAAAATAAAATTTCTCAATTTTTTATTTTGTCAAGATATAAATATGTATAATACAATTTTTGGGTGTTGTAGCCTTTCAGTTGCTGACTTCAAAAATCATGCAGAAAACTAGATATAAATAAAAAGGAACATGCACCTGAAGCTTGGAAGAAGACGAGAATGATGGACTCAATAGGCGGCGGCAGCTTCTTGGGTGTGAGCGTAGCAGATTAGGGTGCAGAAAAATAAAAGGGTTGAAAAGACAAGAAGAGGAATTAAAATATTTTAGTTAGGTTAATTTGGGAATATAAAATTTATCTCTTATCTCCCCTTCAAAAAACCCCACTTTTAGAGGGGAGGCTAGAAGGGAATAGGAAGAAGGAGAAGCCCTCCCCTCTATAAAAAATATTTCAACCAAACAAGGGGAGGGGAGTAACTCCCCTCCCCTCTCTTTCAAAAAACCCGTACCAAACATAGCGTTAAGTGTATCTAACACTCAAAGAATATTTTTTTGGTGCATTTAGCACAAAAGCAAAAAAAAAAACTTCAGGATGCAGGACGTACCTAAAAATATTTCAAAGCATTAGATGTATCACAAAATATTTCGGGATATTAGATACACTAAAAAAAATACTTCGAGATATTGGATCCATCTTAACCCTTAATAATTTATCAACCCAAGAAAGTGTAAATGTTGATTTTTTTTTTTTGGCCAGCGTTCAAATGTTGAAATTACGAACTCTAAATTTATGAAGTGGACTTCATGAAAACAAAGTAAGTCATATTTTTCAAGTATTCTGTTTATGGTAATAGAAAATGATTTATCAGAGAGTCTAGAGTAATGAAAATATGAATGTCATTTTCAAAAATAACCTCGATATATGAATACATAAGATTAATATATATCCAAAATTTTGTAGAAAGCTACGTGATTTATTACCCCAAGTCCATGATCCGTTTGCGCAAAGCAAGAAACTCGCACCCTATAATCAAAAATTTTAAAGGGGAAAAAAAAGGATCGGGGTGTGTAAAATTTAAAGCTGTAAACTTAGATTTATTTGTTAAACGCGTTGAATTAAAAATTAATGAATAAACTTTTAGGAAAACAATAAACATCAGAAATCGAAAAATCAATAGTTTTAAAAATACGAAAAAGAAACTTTAATATTTTTGGGTCTTTAATATAGAACTTAATTGGAAAATTAATGTTAATCCTATATGTAAAACTTATTTCACACGTTTATTAATTTTTTTCTCAAATTAACCCTATTAATATTTTTCTAATAATAATCAAGTAGAAGAAAGAAGAAAGAAATTGAGGAAGATACTTAGGATGTTTTAGAAGAATATATCATTTAATTAATTTAATTAACATTTTAAACCCGTTCAAATTAGTTAATTAGATACCCGGAGAGTAGTTTTTTTTGTTTTTATTTTGAATAAAAAATATAATTATTAAAAAGCCTTAATAATAATAAAAAAATAGCTTTCAATAATAAGTTATAGGACACTAAATAACAATTACTTAGAGCCTCGTTAGTTTTGTAATGCTCCCTCTAATCTTTTGCCATTCGCCATCGCATCGCCGTTTTCGTTTGCAGTGAAAGTGAAGTAAACCTGAATCTTGATAGAGAGAGAGAGAGAGAGAGAGAGAGATGAAACCAGTTGGTCAGATAAAACGTTGAAGATTCAAAAAAGGAAAGCACATGGCTTTGAAATGTTGACTTTTCTAAACTTACATAATGCAACGTTGGACTTCTCAATCATTACGTCACGTAACGAGCATATTTATCCATTTAATATTACTAAATGATTATCATTAACATATATTTTCGTCAAAAGGCATGTTTGCTTTCTAAATTAACATTCACTCAACCCCATCTTCTGCCCACATTACTTTAATATATGACTAATAGTCACCTTTCCTTCACTACTAATCCATATTAATTAGGCTAAGTCATGTGTATTAATGCCCTCATCTTCTTCTTAATTCATCATTCGATTATGACTGGCTTGATCCCCTGGAGATATTCGGAGCATGATTCTAGGCGCTCTATAAGGCTTCGACATAATTAAGTTTACTTCTTTTATTTTGAGCTGTCATCGTATATTTGAGGCTATAGATTATATTAACTCCGGTCCTTAATATAAGAGTTTGTTGACTAATTTGAGTATATTAAAAAAATTAGTTTAGTTAGTTATTTGTAATAAATAGGTGTTATCTTTTCTAAAATATCCTTACTAATTTATTATATTGGTTAGAATTACTATTATTACAAGGATTACTTAAAAAAAAAGATAAATATGAAAAAGAAAAAAGTAGATTGAGCTTTATATTCATGACTAAAATAAAAATCAAACAAGTTCTCATATTAAAAATCAATTGTAGTATTATGTTGGAAACTAAGTTAACAAAGAGGGTACACATGGTTAATATATATTGCCTCTCTTCTCTCATTATAAATCACACTCTAGAAGACCTTTATTATTCCAAATACAAATTACATTATAAAAGATATAAAGTATTATTTTATTTTTATTTTTTTCCCATTAGTAGTCCTGTATTGAAAAAGGTGCTGATTTTTGTGACCGTAGTCACTAATTTCTGTTGCTAGCTTGTCAATAATTCATTACTAATTTGTGACAAAATTTTCATTGCTAATTCTTTTCTAATTAGTAATAAATTAATGACAAGTTTTTGTTAGTAATTAATTAGGAACAGTGAAAGTGGCGATGGAAAAAAAATTTATTGCTAATTGTTGAGGATTTTGGAGCCTACCTGGTATCCAATAAGCAATTTGCTAGCCATCCAATGTAGAATCACAAAAGAGACGCTATATGGTTGTACAACAAATGTCATCGAATGTAGTGACAGAATTCAATTTGTTGGGTTATAGCTAGTTCACCCGTGGTAAAATAGGATCCAAGCCTAAAACTAATGGGAGTATTATGTAAATAAAAAAAATATGGGTCTTGAGAGAAAATTTTATCTTCATAATTTAAAATTCAAATTCTTATAATGCATGACATATGTGATAAGACCAGTCTATAGCAGTCACTTTAGAGTGTGTTTGGGATCATGTTTTATGGTCCCAAACTGACTTCTCACCGGTAAAACTAGTTTTTGGCCACAAATTTTTGTTTGGAATCATGATGAAAAAAAAATGAGGGTGGGATTATACTCTCTCTCTTGTCTCAAAAGAAGTGCCATTTGCATAGAAAATGACCATGCTATCCACATTTATTTGTTATTATTTTTATTTTTAATGTAGAAATGATAATTAAAATAAAAAATATTTTACAACTTCTTCAATAATACATCAAATCCTTCTATTTTTATAATTTTGATTTTAATATTTTCTTAAAATTATCACATTATACATATATAATGTATATAATAAAACTTATGTCCTTTTCAGTCATTTTACATCAAAACTTATTTTTTATATTAATCATCCAAACAAATTTTAGTTTTTCAAACTGACTTTTTTACAAAACCTAATCCAAATATAAATTACATTACACTATCTGATTTTTATTCAATCTGACTTCTGTAAAAGTCAAATTGAAAAAAAGTTACTTCTACTACCGCTAATTTAAACATACTCTTAGTGAGATAGAAGAATAACTCCCATACAAATACTACGTTCTTGTTTGGGAGGGTTTAAGAAATTTCCTATAAACACGTTTTATGTAAGTCAAGACAAAACTCTTCTCACATACTTATCTCATATTCCATAAATCACTATTAAAAAGTTACTTATAAACTGTTTGAAATGGGTCATACTTCTTTCTCGTAAGGCTTCTACTCTCTTATTAGTGACAAAAATTCTGTTGCCATTTTTTTTTGGGTAGTGTTAGTTTGATATTTATACATTTTTCTCTCATGATTAAATTCTTTAATTCTGCTCTATTAACATCTTTAGATTTCATGGTAAAAGAAAAAAAGGCATCTTTAGATTTTGTGGACGAACGATGCTAAGAAAACAATATTACAGTAAAAAAAGTAAAGTCAAAAAGATTTAATAAAAAAAATTATAGCCAACAAATTAAAAATGGAGGGAAAATATAAATACCTTCAAAATGTTTTCCAATTATCTGATGCTACTTTCGTCATTTCTGCATGGGGAGTAATTAAAAGTGACTTTTAATCAATTAAAACACGAAATACGGGTAACTTTGTTGATTACTGTACGTTGCCAAGTGAGTGTGTGTGTGTGTGTGTGTGTGTGTGTAAATTTAGCAAAAACAGATTCTAAAATCAATCTACATTATTCAGACTGAGTTGGACAGTAGCGCTATCAAACCTGTTAATCGAATCCGGAGCTCACAGATCTGTGATAGTAGAAAGGTCAAAGTAATTTGAATTTGAACAAGGGGTGATCAGAAGTCAAAGTCAAACTTTGGTTTGCCATTCTCGTGCATGAATATCTAGCAAAACCACCACGACACGAGAGACTTTTCAAAGCAAGACCAAATTAATGTTGCCTCCATGTTCTTTTGACTCACCTTCCTCATTTTTAATTATTCGAAACGGGTCCCACATAAATTGAGTAAGAAATAAAGCTGTGATATTTGTGGATTATTATTAATAAATATAGTAAAAAATTATAATTATATTAGACGTGTAAAATACTATGGAAGCAAAATTAGGTTATACTTCTCCGGTCTTAAACATAAGACTCTTTTGTATAAAGGTCTCATATTTAGAATCAAAGAAGTATTGATAACCAAATAACTTGAGATCGTAAATCGCAGAAGCACCATGTTGAAAGAGCAAATAAAAAACCAAGATGGTGGGATCTAGTAAAATGCCAATCCCTCATAATAAATATTTAAATTCTTGTTGTAAGAAAACATCCCTGCTTATTAAAAAAAGAAAACACAAGAGCAATAACATATGCATATATTTGGATTGGTATATTTGTACTAGTTAAATATGTGATACTAGCTAAGTTTTTTGTGAGAAAAAGTGTCAAGAAAAAAAAACCAAGCTTTTAGGTAAAACACTTAAAAAAAAAAAAAAAGAAGATTCCTTTCATTACATCATGTGATGTTTGGCACTCCTCTCATTACATTTTATGAAATAAAAGTTTTTTTTTACATGTTTAATTGCCTCATATGGTATAAAATTATTTCAATTAGGTTAAAAAAAAATTGATATAGAAGCCATGAAGCAGACACCTTTTTTTGGCAAAAAAAAAAAAAGGAAAGCAGACAATTTTTATGTTTGCATGATGATTATAAAATCTTAGCTTTAAGACAAAAACGACCAATTCTTAATGGCATTATTCATAAGTGGTCTGTGGTCCTACATAAAATTAGCAATTGTTTTCTCAATCAACATCATCAGCTAAACCGGAACTTTAGGCATCATCTATTTGATCCTCTCATTTTATTTGATTTGGTTGGAGAGCACATTCCATAGTCATCTTCCTTATCCAGATTGACTTTGAATGATTTAAATTTAATTTAATTTTTTTATATTTTAAATAATATTTTGGTAGATATAAAATTCAAAATAAAAATAATTTTATAACTAACACTTCTTAAAAAAATAAATTTATTATTAAAAAATTACATATTAAAAATTTTAAATATGGATCATTTCGTTTAAATTTTGAATGGTTTCAAATTTTATCATAGCACTGAATACAGAGCACTGAATAAGGACCCAATTTGTTGACTTTAGTTTTGATTTGAATTTTTTGATATATTTATGTGCTTGCATGTTTAATTGTATTAAATGGAAAAAAAAAAGGTGAGAGTCTTTTTTTTTTTTTAGTGAAAAAAAGGTGAGACTTCAAGTCTGGTTAAAAAAGACAAAAAAGAGACTTGGGAGGACTGGGCCGTAAGATTGTGTTACTGGAAGCCCAGTTTAAGCCCAACAATTTAAAGCCCGAGGATAGGCCCTTCACCTTTTTTTCAAACTTGTTGTGGGTAAGGGCTAAGTTGTACTATTGAGTACTGATATCTAGTCTCACTTGAGCTTATTCTCGTTGTTAATCCATTTTGGACCCAAGCCGAAAATGTTTACCGTCTACATTAAACTCTCTTTACGCTGGTGTAATACAGAGGTAATACTGTCTCTGGTTTTTAATATAAGATTTTGTTTAACTTTTATTTTAATCCTCAATATAAGACCTCAAGCCATCTTGTTTCGCATATTTATACATTTTTTTAAAAATAGTCCTTCTAACAATAATAATTCTAATCAACATACTTAATTAGCAAGGATATTTCAGGAAAGACAACACTTATTTATTACAAATGACTAACTTAACTTCTTTCCTTAATTTTTTCAAATTAGTCAACTGTTTCTTATAATTAAGACCAGAAGTAGTACTTCCTTCCATTCAGAATGTAAGTTTTATTAATGATATGGATTCTTATAAATAAATCATACTATTTTCAGCATTTAATATAAGAACTACTTTGACATTTAATTTAATTTTAAATATAACATAACAATCCACTTTGCCTCTTGTATTTATCTATTTTTTTTCCCAAAGTAGTTCTTGTAACAGAGGCACATGTTAAAAATTTAATTAAATAGTAGTTCTAGTTAATTAGTATGATTAGTTAGGGCATTTTAGGAAAAACAGTAGCTATTTATTACAAATAACTAACTTAACTAATTTTTTTTAGTTAACTAACTTTTATACCATGCAGTATTATTTATGAATTATGAATAAAATGGTTTACAAAAATTTTAATATTTTGTATGGTTATTGATGGTTCCCACAAAATGCGTAACAAAATTGCGGCCATGAGCAATTGCCCGTTCACCCAGGAAAAAAAAAACTTTGTTTGGATTATTTTTCTTTAGGAAAATACATTCCTCTTGGCTTCGGGTTATTTGGTATGGGACCAGGTTCATTAATTTTGGAAGTCGCCGTAAATTTTTAAATATTATTGTCCTTGGCCAACAAATTTTTAAATATTATAATGAATACTTTGATGCAGAAATTGTCCGATAAAATAATTGATTCCGTACGTTTTTATAAAAGATGCTTGGTCGAAATAATTCACTATAATCATGGCATATAATATTTTATAAAGGGATAATTAATCCACAGCTCCTTATAGTTTCAACTAATTTTGAATCAGGTCCTTATAATTTTTTTTCTTTTTATCAGATCCTTATACTTTCACCTATTTTTAATTAGGTCCTTGTATTTATTTTTCTTTTTATCAAGTCCTTATAAGTTCACCTTATTTTTAATTAAGTCCCTGAATTTTTTATTCTTTATTTTATAAATTCTAATAGTACTATTATATAAACATAAAATAGTATATATTATTTAATATTAGTTTATAAACAATAATATTCTAAAGATATTGAATTATTATAATGATTTTAATTTTTTCAGCAAAAAATTAATTGTTCTAAAAAAATTTCCTGAATTAATTAATTCTATTACTTTTTTATTACATAATTATTAATTTAATTTAATTATTAATATGTTATATTTCAGTATTAATCTATTTAATTAAGCTTATATTTAATTAATAAATAAAAATTAAAACTACATGGACCTGATTAAAAATTTAGTGAAATTATAAGGACTTAATTAAAAGAAAAATAAATACAAGGACCTAATTAAAAAAAGATAAAAGTATAAGGACCTGATAAAAAGAAAAAAAACTATAGGGACCTAATTCAAAATTCGTTGAAACTATAAGGACTTGCGGATTAATTAACCCTTTTATAAATATGTGCTTTTTTCACCAATATATACTTTAAAAGTTATTTTTTTCAATATTTTTAATGAAAACAATTTGGAATACTTTTTTTTTTCCAAAGACAAGGACAACTTGAAAATAAAAAACTACTCTAAGTCTTTCCTCATCTGAGCGTCACACTCAGGAGGTGGGTTCTGTAGAATAAACAAGTCTTGAGTATGATGATGAGCTAATCTAGCTAAAATATCTGCACACTTGATGGTTGACCGAGGTGCATAACCGATGATGAGATCCCATTCTGAGAAGATCAAATTTCTTAGCTCCGCCACTGTAGGTTGCAAAGGATGGTGTAGACCGCCGTCTCTTGTGATGAGATGGAAGGCTTCTAGCGAGTCTGTATACGCATGAATCTGTCTGAATCCATATTGTTTGCAAATCTGCAGTCCTGTCAACAAAGCATTTAGTTCCGCTGCAGTGGATGGCATGAAACCCATCTGTTGCTTGAATCCCACGATCCATTCTCCCGTCGAGTTTCGAACCAAACCTCCACCTGCTACTAGGTGCTGAGTATTAACTGACCCATCAGTGTCGAGTCTAACATAATTCTCCGGAGGCCGACTCCACCCATCGTCCATCATGTTTAGTGACCCAAAGAGACGGTGTTTGAATTCTCCTTGCTCCGTGTGTTCCATGAGTTGATGAAGCCCCATATGTATTACCTCATTTGGTTGACACCTGACTCCCTCCAGAACTCCTTTGCATCTGTTTTTCCATAGTAGCCAGCAAACGATGGCAAATACTCTGGTCCAAGGCCATCTATCAAAACTCCTAGTTCCCATGTCTCTGGAAAAATTCGTCTTCAGCCAATCCTGCAAATTTGAACGAAAAAATTGAAATAGACAGTTAGGATGAATAATATTAGTCCACACTATTCTCGCAGTCTCACAGTCTCTCAGTAAGTGTATAGTGTTTTCCTCTCTTAAGCACTCAAAGGGGCACTCCTCACTGGTAATGATTCCTCTCTTAGCTCTGAGTGAATCTGTTGGCAATCTGTCATGGATAACTTGCCAAAGGAAGAATTTGATTTTTTCAAGCACCGCAAGTTTCCAGATCTTCCTCCATATCCCTGCACTTGGTTGTCTACTTTCCTCAAACACCATTCTGTAGGCTTGTCTAACACTGAAATTCCCATCTGTTGACCTTCTCCACCAGAAACAGTCCTCTTGTTGTTCTGTCGGGGGTCTAGTCTTCCTAATTACTTCAACTATGCCTTGCGGGAGATATTGGAGCATTTCCTGAGCGTTCCAGTCACCATTGCTCATAATGAAGTCTTTGACTTTGGCTTGGGACTTGATCTTGTGGAGATTCCTTTCCACATAGTATATTAGTGGTTCTTCTAAAGGGGTCCAGATGTCCCACCAAAAGTTGGTTTGTCCACCACTATTAACCTTACGACCCACCGCCTGGTAAAACTGTTGCCAAACGGCTACTATGCTCCTCCACACCCACGAGGAATTAGCCTTTTTCAAGACTATAGGATGAATCCCGTTGCCGCATCCATACTTGTTTTTTAGGCACTGCACCCACAGAGCTTCCGGTTCGTGAGTAGACCCCAACACAACTTCATGATGAAAGCAATATTTTGGCACTGAAGATCTTTAATGCCCAGACCTCCCGCTCTTCTGGTTTGTTTAATTTGATTCCATGAAATTAAGTGCATTTTCCTCCCATCTTGCTTTTGATTCCACAGGAAATTTCGGCTGCACTTTTCAATATCTTTGAGGACACCTTTTGGTATTAGCATAGTTTGCATCTGATAGGTTGGTATAGCCAACAACACAGATTTAATCAGCGTAGTCCTACCTGCCATGGTGAGAAAGCAGCTCTTCCAATTTGAGAGTTTTCTTTGAACACGTTGAAGCATAGGAGAGAAAGTCGCCTTTGTAACCCTTCTATGCAATAAAGGTACTCCAAGATATTTCCCTAAGTCAGCCATTATGCCAACACCCAGATCACGACTCAGTTCCACAGCTCTATTAAAACACATATTACTCGAGAAGAAAACCTTGGATTTTGCTGGATTGACTTTGTGTCCCGACACCTCACAGAAAGTTGCCATGGTATCCCTCATTACTTCAACCTGGTCTCTGGAGGCTTCTGCAAAAAGAAGGAGGTCATCTGCAAAGAAGAGATGTGATATTGTTGGACCGTTTCTTTTCATTCTTATCCCTTTCCACCTTCCTCTATTCACTTCATAAGTGATTAGTTGTCCTAAGCGCTCCATGCATAGAACGAACAAGTATGGGCTTAGTGGGTCACCTTGTCTTATTCCTCGGGAGGGGGAAAAGGGATTGGATTCTTCTCCATTCCAAAGAACTTTCATAGATGTTGAAGAGGTACATGTAATGATGAGGTTCACTATATTTCTTTCCATCCCCACACTACGCAAAGTCTCTTCCAAGAAATCCCAATCTAATATGTCATACGCCTTTTCCATGTCGACTTTAATGGCCACAAAACCTTTGCTTCCCTTTTTCGATCTCATGGAATGAATGACTTCTTGAGCAATTACTATGTTATCTGTGCTTTGTCTTCCTGTAATAAAACTACATTGTTGTTGCTAGACCATATAGTTCATGATACCCTTCAAGCGGTTTGCAATGTTTTAGTTAGGATTTTGAAGATGACGTTGCATAGAGATATCAGCCTAGAGTCCCTTAGGCAAGTAGGATGGTCAACCTTGGGGATAAGCATAATGTTTGTATTATTTACCTCTCTTATCCGCTGGGGGTGTTTCCATGCATCCATAACAAATTTACAGACTTTAGAGCCTACATGTTGCCATTGTGTATGAAAGAAATGCGCTTGAAGTCCATCCGGTCCTGTGTATACTTTCCTAGTCAGTTGGTGCAATTTGGGGGAAAGCCGTAGGCCAATCAAACCTCCCTGTCATAGTATGATCTTTGGAGTACAAGGTTGCAAAAAATTCCCTTGCCATTTGTTTCAGCTTCTCCTTGTCCGAGATCCAGTTCCCATAATCATCTTGAAGCGCTTCAATTCGTTGTCTTCTGTGCTGTATCGTAGTAGAAGCATGGAAGAATTTGGTGTTCCGGTCTCCCCATTGCAACCATTTACATCTTGATTTTTGGAACCATATGAGCTCTTATTGCGCTACCAGTTTACTATGTTCTCTCCACAATTTCTGTTCTAGTTTGAATAGCCCATTAGTCACACTATTCTGTCTAACTCTGTCAATTCCTTCCAGACGATGAATCACCTGTTTCTTCTTCTTCATGATGTTACCAACAACAGTGTCATTCCAACTCAGAGCTGCCTTTTCAAACTTCCTTGCCCCCTCACACCATTCCACGTTATCCCATGAAGAATAGACCACCTCCTTAAAGCTTTCTTCCAAGGACCAAGCTGACTGGTACCTAAATAGTCTTTTTGAATACTTCCCTTGAGGTGTTCTTTGCCCGTCGTTAACAACAATGATCCTGTGGTCAGACTTGTATTTAAGGTTATGACTGACTTTGCTTTGTGGATGTTCTGTTTCCCACTTTAGATTGCCAAAAGTCCAGTCTAGTCTTGACTCCTTTCTTCTCCTACGTGAATTTTTCCCCTTCTATTGGCAAAGCAAACAATTCAACTTCTCTAATACAATCCGCAAAATTTTCCATAGCTCCATGGTTCGCAAGGGATCCTCCCATCTTGTCAGTTGTGTCAAGGAAGGTGTTGAAATCACCAATTACCAGCCACGCCTCCTCTGTAGCTTCCGCTATTGCCTTAAGAGAGAGCCAAAGTGGTATTCTTTTCTGGGGGGAGGTTTCGCCATAAACAAAGGTAGCAAAGAAAGATTCATTATGCTTCACATCGACTATCTTGCAGTGAATGATTTGAGTGGAGGAACAAATATAATCCACATGCATTGAGTCTTCGTTCCATAGGACCCAAATGCCTCTAGCAAATCCTGAGGCTTCTAATCTAATCCAATTACTGAACCCGAGTTTTCTAATTACCCCATCAGCTCTAGTGCCACTAATTCGAGTTTCCATTAGGCAAAGGACGTCAATTTGCAACTTATAAACAATGTCTTTGACGGTGCGGGGAAAACAACGATTCCCTGCCCCTCTACAATTCCATGAAGCTACTATCATAGGTAACTGACAAAGGGAGGAAAAAGGTGGCTTACTCGACCGAAGGATCATCATCCATCCAGGTGGGATTAATTGTCTCCTGAAGTATCTTGCGGACTATTGGTGATTCCCCCACGATCATGTTCTCATTGATGTTTTCCTCTTCTATTATTCTGTCCCCTTTTGAGTATTCTCTGTGGTCCCCTTCGACATCCACCTTGGACCCTTCTATAGCATTTAGACTCCTCCCCCCAGTTGTCCCTTCGAGTAGAAGAATTTTATTTCCATTGGGCTGGGCGTTCGGATTTGGGTTCATCGCAAACGAGCCCACCTGCTTTATAGACCCACTAACGATAATGTGTTCCCTTTGGTCCATTCTATTAGTAGTTACCGCCACTTGTTGTTTCTTAGTCTTCTCTGGCTCTGTGTTCCCTGCCATGTTTTCATTTGCCAGGCCTTGGTTCCCAATCTTCAGCCCATTAGCTTTTGGTTTATAGTTCTCCTTTCCCTTAGCTGTCGAGGGAGTTGTCATTTTTTGTATCTCTCTCCTACTTTGAAGTGGTTATGGAATGAGGTTTTTCACTTGACCAAAAAAAAAAAAACAAAAAGAGAGTATTACGTACTATTCCTGTTAGAGCATTGTAAGTGTCAAATCAACCATGAGGCTTAAATTAAATATCTTCTATGCGTTTTCATGATCCATATATTCAACTTAATTAATTAGTTTGAATAAATTACATACATTAGTTAAATTAATTAATATAATATATTTTAAAAATATTCTAAACATTTTTTTAGTTCCCTCCATCTCTCTCCTAATTAATTATTATAAAAAAATATTAAAAAATAATAAACATGTAAATAAGTCTCATATATATGGAAAAATTACAAATAAGACCCATTAAATATATAAAATTACAATTTGGGGTCCTAAATTTAGAAAATAGCAAATAAGGACCTGGTCCTACTTTTGCAAATATAAAATGTAAGTGAAATGTCTAAAATACCCCTCAATCAAATTATAATTTGGTCTATTAAAATTGTCATTCGTTAAAGTGAATTTGTCATTTCTTATAGTTAATTTGTCATTTGGCATACCTTCAGCTAAGTTGTGATTTAGTCTACCGAAATTGTCGTTTGCTAAAGTGAACTTGTAATTTTTCATAGTCAATTTGTCATTTGGCTGAGGGGTATTTCAGACATTTTACTCATATTTCATATTTACAAAAGTAGGACCCGGTCCTCATTTACTATTTTTCAAATTTAGAATCCCAAATCATAATTTTACATATTCAGAGGTTTTTATTTGTAACTTTCCCTATATATATAAAACTAACGTTCATTTTTTAATTAGGTGCTACCATAGGAGTACTTTTCATTAACTAGATTAAGTATTTGTTGGCTAACAAAACTATATGTACTACTACCGATTTTTAATATAAGATCCTATTTGATTTTTATTTTGATCTTAAATATAAGACCCTAATTTATTTTCTCTCTCATATTTATATATATTTTTTCAAAGTAGCCCTTCTAAGAATGATAGTTCTAGTCAATATACTTGATTAGCAAGGATATTTTAGGAAAAACAATACCTCTTTGTGACAAATAACTAACTCAACTTACTTTCTTAATCTCTTCAAATTAGTCAACTGGTTTTTATAATTAGGATTGGAGGTAATATTTATTAAATATTTTATATATAATATAAAATTTTAACAAACGGTTTTATTATAAATTGTGAGCCTCATTGTTTTATGCGGGGCGGACCCACAATACTTCAATTTAAGTCTTTTCTTTTTTTGGTCAGAATACTTCAATATAAGTCTAAATTAAGTCTATAGACTATAAAGTCATCTTAGCTTCAATAAAAGTCTATAAAGTAATCACAATCTATTGCAGATTTTTTTTTTTTTTTAAAAAAAAGAGTAATCACAGACCATGATGACAGAAGAAAATGGAAACTCTCGTAATCTTGTGTTTTTTTTTTTTTTTTAAATCTAATAATGGCTGCTTCCCAAAAATTTAGTTCCCTTGCTGGGAAATGGCGGTGAATGATCTGAAACCCACAATCGTTGTGATTTAGCTTCTGGCTTCTTGGTAAGGTAAAGTCCCTCTGTATTGTTTCGTGAGGCTGATTGTTCCAAATCCTTCTTCAATTTTCAAGTCCTATGCTTCTTCATAACTTTGTTTTTCTTTGCTCAATCTTTTTGATCAAGTTGATTGTCCAATGCCAGATCCTGCTTTGAATTTTGAGTTTCTAGGGCTTCTTATCTTGCTTGATATGCCCACCATTGCGACTTTGAGATTTCCATACAAGAATTTTAGGAAAACAAAGTGGCTGAGACTCTGATCCTCACCTGATCTTACTTAGCCCCCGCTTGCTTTGCTTCAGTTTCACAATTAAGCAACTATTTCAGCTTTCCTTTTTTTCTTCTACTTTTTGGGTACCAACCAAAATAGAATTTAGATTTTGTTGTATGCAAGTCGGTGCTTGATAATGATATGCCTAATTTTTTTCCCCCTAATGTTTTCACAGGCTGGGCTTCTTCGCAAAGAGTATGGGTTTTTGACTCTGAGCATATAGTTGAAGGATTCTGAAGGAGGTGAAGAAATTTCTCACGATGCGGTTGTTCCCCTTGAGCTCTAGCTCTAGCACGAATTTGAGCTCGGAGAGGGAGCAAAATAGTGAGAAAAAGAGTCGTACTGTGGTTTATCTCAATGTATATGACCTTACGCCTATAAACAATTATCTTTACTTGTTCGGGCTTGGAATCTTTCATTCGGGTATAGAAGGTATGACGTTTTCATGATTCTCTTGATATGTGTCATCTTCATACTTTTATGACGTTTACATGATTCTCTTGATATGTGCCAGCTTCATACTTTCTCATCTGTGAAATTTAGCTGCGTTGTAAGATCATTATTTTATACTCACAGCACATTACTAAGATATAATGGTGTGTTATTTGCTTGTTAAAAAGAAAATGAAATGAAAAATACTGAAATAGTAGTTGAATTGAAAGGTCTTACTTTCTCATGCGTAATGGAAATTTCGATATAGAAATCCAGTCAAGAAGTGCGGTTTGAAAATGTTGAATGCAGTTGAGGTTAAGCTGCCATTACTTTGGTTTATCATCTCATCGTGTTATAGAAATTCGACAGTAATCCACCATAATAATGTTGGATGATGAGTCCACAGGCACAAAAAGAATTCTAGGTGTTCTGCATGAATCACTCAGTGCAATTATGCTTTATTAACTCTCCAGATATATTATTTATGATAAGATCTCATTCAATAACTTCTGAGTGTCTTTCATGGTATGTACATTTTTTCAGAGGTTTAAAGGCCATCCACTCTGCTTTCTTTGTTAGCGCCTTTAGTGGCTTATTTTGAGCATGTCTAGACTACCTTAATTGATACTCCCTCCGTTCCTTATTATAAGAGACACTTGATGCTTATGCCATGTTCCTATATATAAGAGACACTTACAAGTTGTCTCTACTTTTTTGTGTTAATTTACTATTTTACCCATATTTATTATCTCCAACTCATACTCTCTCTCCCTCCCACTTCTCTTTCTTTTAATAATTTAATTGTTCTCTCTCATGCTCTCTCTCCTTATTAATGAGGGTATTTTTGGAAAAAAAATTATACTTTTTATACATTAATTGTTCTTAACTAACTTTAACTATTTTTTTGATCAACATATTTCGGTTATTTGTCTCTTATAATAAGGAACGGAGGGAGTATTATATTATTCCTTTTCTTTGATAGATACCATAGCAACTTTTGTTTGTGTACAATCATTACGGATGTTGTCTTTTGTGTATGGCCACACATTTATTTTAACATTCCCATCTTAGCTACACCTTTTGCTTTCTCTTGTCCTTGCAACGCCCGATATTCACTACTTCCCATATTCACCATAGCAACTCTTGTTCGCCTCACATTTAATTTTCTAGCATGTTTTATCATAGTTCTTGAACACTCGGAGAACTTCACCTTTCCATTTGCTTTTAACTGCTTCCATCGCATTATGTACATTGTTACATATGAAATTTCATAACTTTTACATCAAGAACATACATGATATTTATGACTACTGACTTTGCTGTTATCTCAGGCATGCTCATCTGGGATTTGATCGAACATATCTTTCCTTATGGTTCAATTGGGAATTTAGGAGATGACTTGCTATTGTTTTAAATTTGTGACTTTCCATTTGAATTAATTTTTTGTTTCATTTGCCAAGTGGATCAAAGTTTTTTTGGGGGCCTAATTGATATTCGTTTAAAAAAAAAAAAAAAGAATCTGATTTAGATATTTGAGTTTTCTGTTCAAGGAAGAAGTCGTGGTGGTTCTTTTTTCCAATAACCAATTGCATCACTGTGACTTCACTCTGTTTGCTTGGTTGAACCTTTTCAAGATCTTTTCAGTATCTCTATATGTTCTTTTGATTTTCTGCTGTGTAGAAAGAGATTTTGATGATAGGGAAAATTACAATCTGGTCCCTAGAAAGGGAAATTATCCCAAGTTTATCGACAACTGAAGAACATGCAATGATAAGTTTCAGAGTAGGAAATGATAACAGATTCATGCTAGTCACTTGTCATTTGGATTCTTGGTAATTAAATTCCTTTCTTGGGACTTTATGGTAATTCTCCTTTGATGATATGATAGAGATTTGCTGAATCTTGAGATTATATTCATAGTATGATTCCATCATAACTTTGTGATTGATATAGTATCTTAACAGTACATCAATGCAAGCATTCAAGGTAAATTGACTTTGTGAACCTTAAAATTTTGATCTGTCCATTGGTTTTCTTGTCAAAGTTTGTAAATGAGAATCCCATCTGCCTGCATTGAGCTCATACAGTGTCAAATAGAGATTTGGACAAACCGCAAATGATGTATTAAAATTGTAGTGTCCCTGACCCCTATCACAACATATGGTCAGTAGGGGAAACTTGGATGACCATTTAAAGTATAATTAATGAAGGGAGTATTCCTTTTTGGCCGGTATCTTATTCACCTCACCACTAAACATCCTGTTTCTATTCAAGTTTTCGTTCATATTTCAGTGCAACGATTTTGGAATGTTCCAAGTTACTCTATCCAACAACAGAGTAGATGATAGCGAGAAAAGCTGTTTAATAAAGGAGTAGAACTATGTCCCTTGAACAAATTATTGACAAGGAGCTTAGATGCGCTAGTTTGTCATTTTAACTTTAATTAATTTTAACAAACATATAGCTTGATGTTTTCCTGGGCAGCGCATGGTATGGAATATGGCTTTGGTGCACATGAGTATCCATCAAGTGGAGTGTTTGAGGTTGAACCTAGAAGCTGCCCTGGCTTTATCTTTAGACGATCAGTGTTGCTAGGCAGCACTGACTTGTCTCGTACAGAATTTCGTTGCTTCATTGAGCGCCTCTCTTCTAATTATCATGGAGATACTTACCATCTGATCGCCAAGAATTGCAACCATTTTACAGATGAAGTCTGTCAGCGGCTAACTGGGAAATCTATCCCTGGATGGGTAAATCGGATGGCTCGTGTAGGTGAGGACTGAGGACTGAGGACTGTGGTTGCTTACCTTACCATCCATTTTCATGCATATATGCATCCGCAATAAGCATTTGTTTGTGTCGCCAATCGTTGCATATGGTCTAAATTTTGAATCAGATTCTGCTATGTTCCCAGCTAACTAGAGTTTCAGATTAGTGGAGTTGATTATACAAGCGTTTTTGGGCCATCACCAAGCAATTGCTTATGATAGGCTGGATTTTTGAATTTCTGTGAACCTAGTGATTCCAGATGCTACTATTTTTGTCATCTGATGATATATAGTTTAAACTTTCAGGTTCTTTCTGCAATTGTCTTTTGCCAGAAAGCCTTCAGGTTGCTGCAGTTAGACATCTTCCTGAACGTCTAACATATACTGGTAAGATACGCAAGCAACCTTGTCATACAATACTCTCTATGATCTGGCTTTATTCACAGTCTAAGGAGGAAAATTTCTATTATGGAAGTGCAGATGGCTTGTGACATATCCAGCATGTTTTCAATATTTTTTGCACAACATAGTGAGGATTAAGTGAAAAATCTTGAAATTATACGCACATCTGCGATGAAAATACAAAAAGAAACAAAGTTGGCACGGATCTTATTTCTTTCCCTGTGAACATTAGAAGACGATCTGGCACATCTTTGGAAACCACAGGACGACAGCATAAACATTTGACAAGTTAATTATTGAACTAGATGTATATTGATTTGTTTCTTCAAAATCTCAAGGTTTATTTTTGGTGCTTTTGGAAATCAATTTGTTTTAGCAGAGTATTTATTTCTCTGGGGTTGTGTTTTATGCATTCATTTGTGTGATATAAATTATTCAAACTGGTTTGCATGATCATTGGGGATTAGAACAATGGAATGTTGCCTTCATATTGCAGATGACGAAGGATCAGAATCTGGGTTGTCTGCATCAATAGAAAGTGAAGAGGAGGAGCCAAATCACCATCTGCTAACAGCATCTAGTGGTGACGTAGCCTTTCTAAAGGAAAACCGGTGCGGCTAGCTCGGGAGCTTCTTTGATTTTATCAGTTCCTGTCGTGTTGTGATTATATTATTCTTTGTTCGGTTTGCATCATATTCGTATATACAATCGCAGCTCACCCTGGTGACAAGCTTATCAAACAGCTCTATCTGGAGAAGCAAAAGGCATATTTAACAGTACAGTGACGTGTGAAGATAATCTGTTCAACCAATGTCCAGCCCCCTTAAAGCTGGAGGGGCTGTCTGAATTCTTATAGAAGTCATTAGATTTCAAAAAGCAAAAATGTTCTGGCTCAGGTGTGCTATGTATTGTGTGTGTTTGTGTACACCCCCGCCTTGTGTGTTTGTGTATGCCCCCCGCTTTTTTGGGGTGTACAAGTGCTAGGCAGGCTACAACTTTACTCCCTAAATCCACAACTCTGTGTAAATTCCCCCCCCCCCCACATATATATATCTATTGTGATTCCGCTCTAATATGGTTTGGGAGTTGAAGTCAAATAAAACTTTGAAGGTGTGTGGAGGACGAGTTCTGATGGTGATGAGCCTGGGCCTCTGTATAAAGGATGGAACAGTTTGTCTTGTATTTCTGGTGCTTTTCATTGCTGTTTGTGTTTGGAAACATTTGCATGGAGGTTGGGGTCACGGGAAGGCGAGATTTGGACGGGTGAATTAAAGTAACACGCAAAGGTGGCAAGCTAAGTGCATTGGATTCCTTCGCTTTTTTCCGGACAACTTCCTTAATAGCTAATCCTTGCTCTCGGCTCACGTAGGACCAAGTGTTATCAAGGAGTGTGTGTGAGAGAGACACAGAGGGTACGGATGGATGAAATTATCTGTGTAGGGGTTTATATGGACAAATTCAAATTCAGGGGAACAAATTAAACTTTTGACTTTTGTAATTTTATTTTATCTTCTGTTTATTCCCGTGTGAATTTTTACGTTTATTTATTGCTATATAATTTAATCCTCACAAATCATTGTAATTTTTAATTTTTATTTATTAAGATTTGGAAAGTATTTATTGACTTTTGATTAAAGGTGCATCTAGTCCCATAGTTTTATTTTCAGTTGTATTAATATTATAATCTTTTTTTGGGTATATTTAACACACTGATTTTATTTTTCTAACGCATTTAGCACTTCAGGCACTAAAGATCAGATTAGGATCCTAAATATATCAGGGGGGATGATGTCCTTGGAAAATAAAATTAAGATAATGAATGTATCTCTGCCCTTGAATTTTATTGATATGATTAGTTATTTACTTTGAAACCGTAAGCTTTATGACAAACAATAACAAATTGGAGGTAAGATAATTATAATTCCTAGTACAGAAAATCTCAAAAAAATATCATAAAAAAATTAAAAATTGGCTACATATTAAGGGTTTGATGATAAATATTAAATATTTAAAGTAATTACTCCTTTCAATTTTTCTTATAAGTTTTAAATAACTAATTCACGAATAATAAATAAGTAGTTAAAATTAACTGAAAACAGTAAATACGTTAGAAATATGTATTTTTTAAATATATTTTTATAATAAATGAGAAAAAAGATGAAAGCGAATATATGAGGATATGTGATAAAAGAAAAATAATTAAAGATAATATTGAAAAATGCCTTAAATGTTGTGACAAACCCAATTTGAAACTTATAAAATGTACTACATTTCTATCTAAATTTGAAACTTATATATAAGATCGGAGTAGCAAGGAGTATAAGAATTAAATGCATACTTTGTTTTCAAAAATTAGTACTTATTAATTAATTTCGCCGTACTTCAAATTTTTAATTCTACATACTTTTATTTATTGTATCGTCTACAACGGAGAGATATGTACAACCACCTCATTATCACAGTAGACGGGAAACTTCCCAAGTCAAGTGAATAAGACACAATATATTAAATCCTCGTGCCACGTTGGTCAATCAGCAGCCACTTGGTCAACCTTGAACCCTACCCTCCTATTCTATTCTATCATCCCCTAATTAATTTTTAATCTTCTTTTTTTGCCCGAAATTAATTTTTAATCTTACACCTAACCTTCCATTATTTATTCATTATCAATTTCTTCCTTAAATATGCATTTTGCGCAAACTCTAGAAGCCATACTTTAAATTAAAACAACTCGAAGGGCATCTTGTTGCCGTTCTTTTTCACGAATTGGCAATTATAAATGTGCCCCCACCTCCAAAGTGTATAACTTTAGTATCTACCTGTGTTTGTTTGGGTCTGCAAGAAACCAAATTCTTACTTGGTCTGCTTTATATATATATATATATATATATATATGTACATGTTTTTGTGTATATATATAACCAACCATTTATGTACCAACCTGGAACATTAAACTAGGACTCATTCCAAGTCGTCGTCGTCGTTGTGTTCTTTCCTCCTTCATTTCTCAAACTCACCATGCCTCCATTCATCTTCCTCATCCTCTTCTGGTTTTCAGTCTTCCAAAACTCTGTTCACTTCCTTTCTGCAAATCCCCCTGCTTCAAGTTGCAGTAATGGCGCTCCTCGTATTTCCTATCCTTTTCGTTTGAATCCGCAACAACCTCAGCAGTCCAAGTCGTGCGAGGTTCCCTCTGGTTTCGAGCTGTTCTGTGAAAAGAATCTCACCAAGATTTACTTTCCTTCTTATGGCGATGATTTGGTGGTGAAATCAATTTCCTACCCCACCAAAAGAATCAATCTTCTTGACCCCAGAAACTGTGTCCACCACGTGTTTCTGAATCTCGATCTTTCTCTCACCCCCTTTCGTTACTTCTATGTTCTCAAGGACTACACTTATCTGAACTGTTCGACCAGCCTTTCCCGTCCTTTCATGGAGGTTCCTTGTATGAGTGGATCCGACTTTCATGTCTACACAGTTGACCCTTCCTTGCCTCTGCCTGCTTCTTGTGTAGCAGTCAAAACCGTTGCGGTCCCCTTCGAATATTCCCCTTACCTCGCCGACAACAGTCTCGGTCTCGGATTAACCTGGGACTCACCTCTGCTTCAAGAACCAGAACAGAGCACACAGGTAAAATAAGTTTCTTTCATTCTTCCAGCAATCTTTGGTTCTTTCAACTCGATAAAGCTTACGTTAGAATCTATACTTCATGATGATATAGTCATTATGTTTGTGTGCAGTTGTAGTTATCTGCGTCTTTGTGATTGTGATGGCGATACTGGTAAGCATAAAGGTTCAGTGGTCAGGGACGAATTCTGGGGAGAAAGAAGATCGGTTATTACAGAGCCTGTGAGAATTAGAGCACATAATGGGTAAATTTTTGAATTTTAGTACAGAATATCGTGATCCTAGCGGTGGGAACTCGTAGAAGGATCTTTTTTTTTTGGATATTTCGTGAAGTTTGAGATATATAGCATGTGATGTTGTAGAAGATAAAGAAAGGTTATCTTGTTCCTCTGTAATTGCGAAACAAAAGTGAAGATCTCATGTAGTTTCTTGATGCTTATCTTGTAAGGTATCATGTATCTGACTTGGAATGTATTTTTGTTCCCATCTATCCTTTTCCTCCCTTTCCCCCAAATCCTTTGAGACATCCTAAAGGAGAAAATCCTGGGAACTCGTGAAAGAGAACATCACAGGTGGGTCCCTCAACGTGACAAGCAAAGTTTAATTTTCGGGTCCAACACGACAGGAAGTTTAAAGTCATACGTGGCAATGGTATAGGTAGGAGGTTTGTTATTGGGCAGAATAAAGGAGCAACTTATATGACAATGCTGGCATTTATCGTCATAATCAGAGACTATTAATAGCGAGGAACCATCTTGCTTGACCTCGCAAGCTTTTAACGAGAAATTATCTTTCACCCGAACCCAAATTGTCATCAAAAGTACAGGCTTACATTAGATATCAAATGTGAACATTTTTTTAATGAAAACTTTGAACATGAATTGGTCGTATTGTAAAAGACTAGCATTTTCTGAACCCAATCTTTACTGAGGAGAGTAATATGGGAAGCTCCGACTTCAATTGTACAGCGTACAAAATGGGGTATCATGATCAGGAGCCGTGTGGAACATGAGACAAAGTGGGTAGGTCCACAATATTTTGGGTTAGAATTTTCTTAGCCCTGCCTAATAATTGACCCTTTTGTTTTGAATATAAATGCGCGTCTACGCATACCATTTTTTTTTAATGACAAGTCAATGTTGGAATTCACATTGAGAGAAGTAGTTCGAATCTATATTGAGAAAGGTATTTTTATTTAATACCCAATAATAGCATCTTAAACAGAATTGTCTCAAATTGGATAATGCTATGTTTAACCCAAAAAAAAAACTTATTAACTTCACATATATTAGGAAAACACTTAAAAGTGGTCAAGTGTTATTGGAATAGAAGACTTGATGCACACAACCTATGCTTCCTTCTTTGATTTTGAGTGGGTCATATGTAAAGACAAATCCCCTGGAGTAGTGCTTTTAGTTTGCAACCTTCATTTTATAATAGAATATGTTTTGCTTGAAATATTAATTTTTTTTACCTGTATTTTTATTTTAACTATTAAACTTTCTAATTAATTAATCAAATTCTTCTAAGTAATCACTTTCATTAAGAGTGATATTTTAAAAGAAATAAGTGATGTTTAGGTAATTTTATTATTTTATGTAAAATTATTATTAAATGTCTAAGAATTGGAGAGAATATTATTCTCGGCGGCTTCCATGGACTATTACTTTTAGTTTCCAGCCTTCATCTTCATTGATGAATAAGGTTAATAAAATCTTGAGTATCTCAAATTTGTCTTTATTTTGGTTTTAATCTCTTAAATTTTGAATCATAGATTTAGATCTCTCAAAATAAAAATGATCCAAATTTTTATTAAATTATAGAGATTAGTATTTTGAATGAAAAAAAAATTAAAAGACCAAAATTAAAATGGGAACAGACTTTTTAAAAAATAAAAATAAAAACTGTATATTTACTAATCATAAAAGAACAAGGGAAAATTCCAAAAAATAATTGTTGAATTTTAAAATTCTAAATCAGTATTAGTTATTACACTCATAAAAAAAAACTACATTAAAAAAGCAAATGATAATATATTTTTATAATAATTCATAATTTGAAATTTTAAAATTTAACAGTCATTTTTTTTTAGTTTTTAATGAAATGTGATCAAAATGCAATATAATTTTCTGTCATCTGATCTGATAATTTGACAAACTCATCAGCCATAAAATAATTCTCTTGGGGGTTGAGACCAAAAGTTGTACATATTTTGATGTTTTATTAAATCATAATTGGCGTCATCGTTTCATAGTGATATCGCAGGGAAAATTAAAAATGTCGGGTTGTGCATTGCTCGGCCACCTACAAAACAACAGACGAGGTATACAATGTAATTTCGCGAGGGCCCAAATTGTTCTGGAAGACTGGAAGTTGGATTGGAGAAGACACTCACCAGCTTCCTACTGATGGGGATGGCTCCTCCATCATCATCCTTCTTCTTCATCCTCACGCTGGTCTTCATCTCTGTTCCACTAACCAATTCGATACCCTTTATTGTTCTTCATGGTAGTTGCTTGACCTTAGTTTTTCCTTCTTGTTTCTATAATCAATTAGATTCCCCCTTTTTCTTATTGTCGATCTGTTTCTGGTACTCGTAATTTCTGGTCTGATTTTCATTCGTTAACTGCCCGCATCTGCCGGAAGAGCAACAGTGGGGTTCTGAGTTCTTCCACTTTTGACTGTCATCGGACGAATTTTCCTATGCTCGGTTCATTCAGCTCAATTTCAGTGGCATTTTCGTTTTGTTCATGGTGGTCAACAATATATGTAACTGTCTTTGACTGACAATATAATATTTATGAAAGTTTTGTGCCTTGTCTGCACTTTTTTAAGTTTTAACTATTTTTTATTGGCGGGAAAACTAAGTCTAGATTAGCAGAAGAAATATTGAGGAGTTCCTATATGGTTCCCATCTCACTCATATCGACCCTTTCGAAGTTTATAGTTGCAAAATCTTTTGTTGTCAATATGCAGTTTACAAATTGATTATTTACTTCTATGCTATTTGTTGGTGGTGTTTAATCGACTGAAAGAGGAATTATGCTTGAGACTATCTGAAGGCTTTCTTGTAGGGTGAATAGTAAAAAGCTATATATGCATGCAGAATTTTAAAACTCAAAGCTCTTCAGGTCTGTTACTCAAGCTGCAGCGGCTTTTAGTAATTGTGTTGTCCATTTCGCTGGAATTTTAAACAAGTTTGTACACATAGATGAAGTGCATGATCTTTGTATCTAAGGAAAAATGAAGTGTATGATCTATCTATTATTGTAACAAAAAGAGGGATTGGTTAGGGAGTTGGGTAGTTATAAGTGTTTGAGCCAGTTTCTATAAATGAGGCAAGGCAGTGTACCGCGAGTTTGTTCTTGTATGAGTGATGATTGAGTAATAAGACAACTCTATTCTCCGAATCTCTCTCTCGCTCTCTTGTCTTTCTCTGCTCTCTCTCTCTCTCTCTCCCATTCTCTCTCTGTTATCTTCTTTCCTCTCTCTTTCCCAATTACGTTCTACGTCAGTGTATCATTGAAAGATACCTGCCTGCTTCACATATTTAGTTCTATATAACTATTTTGTAACTGAGTCCCATGAACTCCATTCTTAGTTTCTTATCTTGGTTTACACTTTAATATGCTTAATTTGGAGAGGTTGCTGTTTGAATTTAGTTCTGTCCATACTATATGAAGGATTATACATCGTCATTGCATTCACACACTGCCTATAGTTTTATACAGATCCTATTTCTGAAGATATCTAGATGGGTAAATTACTAATATAGTAGATTTCAGCTGGCTAACATGTTGTCAAACCCAAGTCTTGAACCTTTTGGTTCTTTGAGTGCATTACTTGGTTATACTTGTAATTTTCTTTAATTCTCCATAGTTTTAGTTTTAGCAACTTGAGACTTATATCACAATGATCTGTGCTGCAGGTATTGGAGATCAGTGCTCCAACCATGGGGTGGCACAATTTTACTGAACTACTGTCCAAATACTCTGGTGCTAAAGGATATTGCTTGTATGCTTGCATGTCTTTTATTTTCATTAACTGCTATGCTATAGAGGAACTGAGTTTGAAATATGCTTGGTTCCTTTTCTAGTTCTCCTTGATTGAATTGCAAGAGTCCAACCATAATATCCTTCTTCCCCTAGCCAGGGTCCCTTTTGTTATAATCTTGATCTTAGAGAGTGTGAGGTTGAATTTCATTTCTAATGAGGTTTGCCTTATTGGTCCAGAGAGGTTTGGTGATGGAACATGGGATTCTTGGTTTATGCCTCTGCAGGAGCAGGTAAGA